>NW_019174643.1:203109-220609 GCF_002260705.1 Seriola dumerili
AAAAAAAGTCAAAATTCATGGACCTTAAAAGTGAAAGAAACGACATAGTATTGCAAAATAAGTCATGGACCTAAAAAGTGAAAAAAACGACATAGTATAGTATGGCAAAAAAAGTGAAAAAAGGTCATAATATAGTAAGACCTAAAAAAATTTAAAAAATGACATAGTATAGTATGGCAAAAAAGTCAAAAAGTCATGGATCTAAAAAATGAAAAAAACGACATAGTATAGTATGGCAAAAAAAGTGAAAAAAAGTCATAATATAGTAAGACCTAAAAAAATTTAAAAAAACGACATAGTATAGTATGGCAAAAACGTCATAGTATAGTACAGCAAAAAAAGTCAAAAAGTCATAGACCTAAAAAGTGAAAAAAACAACATAGTATAGTATGGCATAAAGTCATGGACCTAAAAAATGAAAATAACGTCATAGTATAGTACAGCGAAAAACGCCATAGTATAGTACAGCAAAAAAGGCATAGTATAGTATGGCATAAAGTCATGGACCTAAAAAATGAAAAAAACGACATGGACCTAAAAAGTGAAAAAAACAACAGTATAGTATGGCAAAAAAGTCATAAAACGTTATAGACCTACAAAGTGAAAAAAACAACATAGTATGGCAAAAAAAAGTCAAAATTCATGGACCTTAAAAGTGAAAGAAACGACATAGTATTGCAAAAAAAGTCATGGACCTAAAAAGTGAAAAAAACGACATAGTATAGTATGGCAAAAAAAGTGAAAAAAGGTCATAATATAGTAAGACCTAAAAAAATTTAAAAAATGACATAGTATAGTATGGCAAAAAAGTCAAAAAGTCATGGATCTAAAAAATGAAAAAAACGACATAGTATAGTATGGCAAAATAAGTCATAAAAAGTCAAAAATTCATGGACATGAAAAAAACGACATGGATCTAAAAAGTGAAAAAAACAACAGTATAGTATGGCAAAAAAGTCATAAAACGTCATTGACCTACAAAGTGAAAAAAACGACATAGTATAGTATGGCAAAATAAGTCATAAAAAGTCAAAAATTCATGGACATGAAAAAAACGACATGGATCTAAAAAGTGAAAAAAACAACAGTATAGTATGGCAAAAAAGTCATAAAACGTCATTGACCTACAAAGTGAAAAAAACGACATAGTATAGTATGGCAAAATAAGTCATAAAAAGTCAAAAATTCATGGACATGAAAAAAACGACATGGATCTAAAAAGTGAAAAAAACAACAGTATAGTATGGCAAAAAAGTCATAAAACGTCATTGACCTACAAAGTGAAAAAAACGACATAGTATAGTATGGCAAAAAAAGTCAAAAGTCATAGACCTAAAAAATGATAAAAACGACATAGTATAGTATGGCAAAAACGTCATAGTATAGTACAGCAAAAAAAGTCAAAAAGTCATAGACCTAAAAAGTGAAAAAAACAACATAGTATAGTATGGCATAAAGTCATGGACCTAAAAAATGAAAATAACGTCATAGTATAGTACAGCGAAAAACGACATAGTATAGTACAGCAAAAAAGGCATAGTATAGTATGGCATAAAGTCATGGACCTAAAAAATGAAAAAAACAACATAGTATAGTATGGCCTAAAAAGTGAAAAAAAGTTATAATATAGTAAGACCTAAAAAAATTTAAAAAACGACATAGTATAGTATGGCAAAAAAGTCATAATACAGTAAGACCTAAAAAATGAAAAAAACATCATAGTATAGTATGGCATAAAAAGTGAAAAAAAGTTATAATATAGTAAGACCTAAAAAGTAAAAAAAACATCATAGTATAGTACGGCATAAAATGTCATTGTATAGTATGGCTATACAGTAACATATAATATAGTAAGTGTAAAACTGTTAACTAAACTATAAAAAGTTGAGGTTGTTAAGTGAAGGTATAAAATAGCATAACAATTCAAATTGCACTTGAGTAAAGTTCTTACCTGGAGCATCAGTGATGTCACTTCCTGTACCCACAACCTACAGAGAAATGACAGATGGTGACATCATCACATCAGCTGTAAAACAAGAAGAATAAGAAGTAACATCATTAAACTATATTCCCAAACACTTGTCACCATCTCTCTCTGTGTCCCTGTCCTGCTCACACTGCCTGACTCTCATCACAGTGACCTTTGACCTCTCAGACAGCATGGGTGTCTGATGCGAGGGACGTGATTAGCGAGGTTTGTGTGTGTGTGTGTGAGTGCCTGTTCAGTGGAGGGCAGCGACGCGAAGCCAAAGCAACACAAACTCTCCGCATGCTCCAGGTTTCCTCGGCCGACTGTGTGTGTGTTCCCAGCAGTCTATAGAGGGGCGGTGGAGCGCTCAGAGCTTGGGGATCCCTCACAAAAACCTCCCTCTCTCTTTCCGTTTTCTCTTTATTTATTTTTTTTTTGCATTCACTGAACTTTCTGAACTTTACAGTTTGAAAAATTGATTCAGCTGAATTCCTAGAACGTCTCCCTCCCTGCTGCAGATCTCTCAGACTCAGAGGCGATGATTAGTCAGTGGTCACTTTATCACCTCTTAGGAGGGGCTGACTCTACAGATTTTGGTTCCTCATTTCGTAGTGATGACAACACAGTTTGGGTCAATATCTGATTATAAGGTCTATCAATAAAGTCCGGATGAGGAACTTTAGCTTTGGTCTTTTTCAATGGAAAATGGAAAAATAGAGAGGGGATTTTTTTTTTTGTGACCCATCACTACTTGTTCCTCCTCTGTTCTGTAGAACTGCACAATGTTTTTTCTGTCTTTCATTGTTTAATTATATCTGATTTTAAATCTTCATGTTTCATCTGATAAATTGCAAGAAAAATCAGCTTTGAAAGATGAAGAGAAGGAAATTGAAAAACTGGAGGGAAATAAAAGCAGGTTTGGCAGCGGAGGAGAGAAGAAAGTTCAAGGCTCTACTCTCACTTTCATGCTTCTCTCTCTGTCAGTGTGTGTGTGTTATCAGGATTAAAGTGTGTAAATGAGCACATTTGTCCAATCATTTCAAAGTCTTCCTTTCTGCTGCACACACACTCTGAGTATTACAAGATGTGTTACAGTACAGTGTGTGTGTGTGTTATCTCATGGTTACTCGTCTCACATTCATGTGGTCTGGCAAGTGTGAGAAGAAGCAGATCTCTCTTTCAAACGCACACACGAGCATCCAGACTCCAATAAAACAATCTTCACGTTTCCTCTGCTGTCTTTTGTCTTTTTAAGAAAAGCCAAACACATCAGGAGCCTGGACAGAGCAGCTGTATATATATTAGATTTGTGGCTCTGTGTATAACATCCATTCACAACTGCTACTAGAGCAGGATCGTCACAAAAGTGTTTAGAAATAAACGATAAATTTGCTCGTTACCTCCATCAGAGAGGTCGCGCTTTTGGTCCAAATGGTTGTCAGGATGTGAAGAACTGCTCGACAAATCTGAATGAAATGTGGAGTAAAGTTTGGCCTTGGACCGAGTGTGGGATTGTTTTAGGGATTTCCTAACACTGCAGGATTTGAACAGTATTTTTGATGAACTATGACACATGGTTGAATAAAAGCAAACATTTTCTTCCATTATATTTGAGTTATTACTGCATCTCAACACAGAAGGATTTATAGGTTGGAACTACTGCCTTTATTAAAGGTTCAAAGATTAATGATCCATTATTAAAAGCATCAGTTACATTATTATTACTTTATAAATGATTCATTAAGTCTCAATAAAGTTGTTAACAACGTCTAAACTCTTTAAAGAAGGTTCCTCGTTAGAACGTGGCACCAAAACTTCTTAAACATTTCTCATTAGAGGAAATCTGCAGATGATTTAAGGTTGAAAGATTTGTTTGTCAATGTTTATATTTTCAGGATGTGCAGATGTTTGAAATGTGTGAGTGTTATGGGGGATGTCCTAAAAGACTAATGTGCAGGTAATAATTAGAATGAGAGAAAAAACACAAGTATAACATATAAATATAAGTATTAAAATGTTAAAGAACATATTTCAGTAATTAAAGTTAACTCTGAACGTTTTAATTATTTTCAAAATGTTTCAAAATGTGTCAAACTGCAGTGGAAGCACTGATACATATTTACATGTAAACACATACACACACACACACACATATATATACATATATATAATTCAGTGTGTCTGTATCTAATTTATTCTGCTGCTTTCTAATCTCACTGTGACCTACTGAGGTGAAAGGTCATCTGAGGTCACTGTGGTGCAGCATGGAGGACCACACACACACACACACAGGCAGAGTATCTCATCCACTATCTGTGTTTCTCTCGCAACCTCTTCATCTCTACACAAACTATCTGTTCATCTTTATGCGTTTTTATAAATCAGATCACTTTGTGTGTCTCTGAGTGTGTGTGATGCTCAGGTTTGATAGTGTGTCCTCGGCCAGACGAGGAAGAGACAAACAGCTGAATATAGAAACAGGAAGTTGTTGTATAACATACTAGAACAACTTCCTGCAAAAACAAATCAGCTACAAGCGAAAACTGGAGGAAGAATAATATCACATGATATCTCTTTCATGTGCAGTCGACCGACAGTATGTCAATCTAGATAACTGTCAGCTCCTGTTTGTTTTTCACTGTCAGCTGATTGTAACTGTAACACTGTCTATTGGATCCTGCTCAACAGAAATAAAAGTTTCATTTAAGTTAAGCAGAACTATATGTACTTCAGATCACCTTGTGTGTGTGTGTGAGATGCTCAGGTTTGATAGTGTGTTCTAGCCAGACGAGGAAGAGACGGACAGCTAAATATAGAAACAGAAAGTTGTTGTGTAAGATACTAGAACAACTTCCTGCAAACACAAATGACCTACAAGCAGGTGAAAGCAGGTGAAAGCAGGTGAGAGAGGATTGGAGGAAGAACTGTATAATATAGCGTTGTATTGGTTCACTGCACAAAACAGGAACAAGGTGCTTAGCCTGCCAAACTAAAAGGAGGTAAAAGCTGTCAAAGTCTCTGGTGACAGCAGATGTGAACGTTGCAGCAGCGTAACCCATGACCTGAGCTCACCTATTTCTATCTGTGTTATTTATAGAATATAATGAAGGTGATGGGAATACGTGTGCAGCTAAGATAAAAAGAGAGAGAGAGAGTGTGAGGAGTGTTTTGTTGTCTGTACCTGCGCATGGCGACGGAGCTTTGAATACCACCATCACTTCCTGGTTTGGGTTCTTGGTTTGCATATCGTCTGGCTCCTGTGTGTGAGATAACACGTTAAATAATCAGTCAGATATGAGACATCAGAGTGTTGACTTTGCTTCCTCCACAGACAGAGACAGAGATGGACGGGTGATAAAAAGATACGGAGGGAGAGTAAAACTATACGGCCACAATACACTGTATATGGTTGATCTTGTGTGTGCGAAAAGTTGGTTTAACTTTTACTTCCTGTGAGTTTTTCCAAAGGCTCAAGAACCACAAAACTAACCAGAGCCTCAGTGTTTTCAAAATAAAAGCTTTTTTTTAAACAGTGTCTTTATATGAATGATTCCTGCATGTGTTTATCCACTTCATCTGTGTGTACGTGACACCCGACACACACACACACAGTCGCACACACACACACAGAGGTCTAATTAAGACGGATGAGACAGCGCACACACTTCTCCTCACCTCCTGGTTATTGATGAGGCAGAGGGGTCAAAGGTTACAGAAACACCATCTGTGTGTGTGTGTAACTTTCACTACTTCTCCTTCGTCACTGCAGTTTTTCTTTTTTCAGATAAAGACAAGTGTATTTTTCTTATTTCTCTCCATCCTTCTCTTCCTTTGCTTTTCTAAAAATCTTTGTTTTACTTTATACTCCACCCGACTTCCTCCTTTTCTCCCGTCATAATTACTACGGCCTGGAGGTCGCCTAACAACAAAACATAACAAGCTACTTGCACTTGCAGTTATTCAAAATCTCTCCAGCTCTTTTTTTTATTATTATTAATGTTTCCGTCTTAATCAAGACACAATGATTTATACATGCATTGTATATTGCTAAAATAATGAAGCTAAAGCTACATGTTTAAGGAAAAAAGTTAGCATCTTCACCAGTGGAAGACACATGAAAAAGACACAGAAATAAGGAAGTTGTACGGCAGGGCAGAGCTGGTATTAGAGGACACAACTGTAATTAGACTGTTATTTGTTCTAACATAACTCAGTACAGAAAAATCATACAAGTATGTTTCATTTTTACAACAGAAAAGGGTTTGAGAATGAAGGCTAGCTGGTGAGTTTAGCTAAACTATGCTAAAGTTAGCCTAAAGTCTGATATTAGCTACTTGGCTGGTGGCTGTTCCTGTCTGAAACAGATGTGTCTCTAATGTCAACTGTAACCCCATAAAGTTTTGTATTTAGCTAATACATGGCTCTTGTCTTAAAATAACGTTAGTTAATACTGTTGGTATTAAGCTAGTTAGCTAGGTTTATGTTAGCGCAGATAAACACACTGTTTAATCCATTCCTTTGAACATTTGCTCTTGTGTTTTACAGATAGCAAAATGAAACTTCTGGGCTCATATACAGTACGTCCACATCTGGGTATAGATTCAGACTGCCATCCTCTGGTGTTAGCTAACAGCTGGAAGATTTGTCTGTATGTCCAGATGTGGAAGCAGCATCTGACAACCATGCTGTAGACGGGCCAGACTCGGGCCGTGGAAACCAGGGCGTATACTGGGCCAGGAGAAAACACAAGCATGCGACCCAAGTATAGGCAAAACTGTTTTGGCACATGAATCCAAAAGCTCCAAATACATATACAGATTGTTTTGTTTTCTAAAATTATAATAACAATCCTGGAATATCAAGAATGGGAATTCAGTTTTCTGGCTTGGAAGACTTGGAAGTTGCAGTTTTCTATTTTTTTTAATCCCAACAGCACACGACTCACCAGAAAATATTTGTTAGAGTAACTTGATTTTAAACTGGAAATGTCCTCTGAGCTTCAGGACGACCACATTATTCGTCTCCCTGTCTCTCTCTGGATGCCTGTGGTCTGGTCCTCTGAGACTCTCCCTCCTCCTCTCTCATCTCCTATCTCTTCATCTCTTTTCTTTTTTTTTTCCTTTTTTTGATTCACAGTGAGTTTTACTAATATTCCCCAAAAATAGCTGCGGCCTGACCAGCAAATTCTTTCTCTTACTGAGAGATGACTACTGTGTGTGTGTGTGTGTGTGTGTGTGTGTAGCGCTGCCAGTTGTTCATTCCTTCTTCTTTTTTTTTTTTTGTTCCTGACCACATATGAAGAAAACTGAATTATAATGGAGACCATTATTAAGGCTTAGCAGAGACCTGATAGCTCTGTGCGTTGAGGATCGTTATGATGTGTGTGTTGTGTGTTTGTGTGTTTGTGTGTGTGTGCATGTGCGTTTGCTGGATTTTCCCCCTGGTATTCACAGTGAATACAAAAACATTAAAGTGTCGGGCGGCATTACTGTAATTGCCGTTTTAGATCTGATTCGATACAGACCTCTCTGGGGAAATTTTCGGAAATGTGTGTGTGTGTGTGTGTGTGTGTGTGTGAGCATAAGGGCAAGCGAAAGAGAGCGAGAGAGAGAGAGAGAGAGAGAGAGAGTTATCCAGCTGGGAAACTGACTGATTATCATTATAATTTCTGGGAAATGAGCAGCGTTAGTGAACACAGACGAACTGTGTTTATCGCTAATTTGTTCTATTTTATTATTGTAGTTGGGTTGTGGTAAATGAAGTACGTTGTGTTTCTTTGTATCATCAGCTGTGTTTAGACACACGTCATGTTAGTGAAACACAAGACGAATTGAAATATATTTGTTTGTAGCAGCTCTGAGAGCATTTCAAGGATTTATGATTCAGTTGGACGGTGTGTACCACACCACAGTTTTTATTTACCTTTGACAGTCCAAGCTGCAGTCTCTACTTCCTCAGAGGTGTTTCAGGTTGTTTCATCTGGATCCTCACTGGAGGATTTCATCCAAGCACAAGTTTGATGAACAAAGTGCTGAAGCCACTTGTCGCAAAGCATTATTAAAACTTATCTCTTCACCTTAGCCTTTAACTATCTCTGAAATTTAATGCATTCTATTTAACCCATTTTAACTTATTTTAATTATTTATTTATCATTTTATTATTATTCCACCTCATTTTACATGTTAATGTTTTTAACATGTTTTTATGTTCATTTTTTTGGCTTTTCATGTGAAGGACTTAGTGCATGTGATTTCTTTGTTTTGAAGCACCTAGTAAAAGTTTATTATTATATTATTATATTACTATATGAACAATCTAAGTGTCTCTTTCCCTGAACTTGGTGCCTTGACTTTACATTGAGATGCACTAAAAACCTTTACAAGGCTCTAGGTTCAGAAACTGGGTCGACTCCCTTCAGTGTATCCAGCTTCTTAATATAGACACATCCATGGCTGTAGCTCATGTGACACTCATAAAACCTACAGTATGTAAATGTAATTGCCTGGCAGCTGTAGAACGTCATGTCATCTCGCTGTCCAATTAATTACCTGCTGCTTTCAGATGTGACAGCTGATGTGATGTTTTTCTCTCTCGCGGTGATCTGAGGTCACAGTCCTGTGGTTTCCTCCTGGCTGGCTTCTTCCCTCTTCAGATAAATGTTAGACCCAGATGTCTGGATGTCTGTAAAGACGAAGATGACAGAGAGAACTGTAAGAAAAATGCTCCAAAAGCTACTTCTGTATTCTCTGTTGTGAGAAAATTTAAGGCCCCATATTTTACACTTTTCCTGTATTTTAATTTGAAGTTTTGATTTATTTCTGAGCCTCTCTTCTGATTGGCTGACTGTTTTCTGAACGATCAAATAAAAATATAGCAGATAAACACTCAGAGAAACCAAATCCTGGATGGTGGGTCCAGGTGGGTGGGGTTTGCGGTGACTGCTTTGTTGTGACATCACAAATTAAAGGAAGTCCAGACGGTTCGTTTTACGGCTCAGTTTCTGAATACAGGCTGTGTGCATTTCTCTGTGGACTGAGGCTTTGATACTTTCACAGTATTAATATAGAACCTAGACCTGATCTATAATCACACTACGCATGAACATCTACCTTTAGACTATATGGGACCTTTAAATTTGATGTGTTTCCTGTTTTTGCTGTTACAATGACAATAAATGTTCTTTTCAAAGTAAGCAAGTAGAGACTCAACTTTTCCCCCCAGCGATGATGAAACAGCAAGAGCATGAGACATAAACTTACCAAATGAGTAAAAGGAGCACAAACACACACACAAACACACACACACGCTGAGTCATTGAGCCCAGATGTCTTTATTTGCCTCTTCACCTCCGTACAACAGAATTACTGTTGAAGCCAGAACACTCATAAAACTTGATTTAATCCAAACACACACTCATACCATGCACTCACAAACCGTTCAACACACAAAGACGCACACTCGCTTGCATTGTCATGAACTCACCTGACAACATCCTCACTATTTCTCACACACACACACACACTCTGTTGACCTAATGAACTGTGTGTTGCTGGTGTGTCATCATGGGAAACTGGCTCTACATGTGTTATCTATAAACAGCGTGTGTGTCACAGTGTGTGTGATGCACGTGTATAAGTCGTGACGTTTGTGGGAAACGGGTTGTTTTGCCCCCAGCGCAGTGCAGACTAATAGTTTTGGGATGTGTGTATCGCCTTGTTGGCACAGATCGGTGTGACTGTCAGCAGGAGGCCCGACACCCCGAGGACACGCAGACGTTTTAACACAAGTGTCGGCGTGGAGCATCGGGGTTACGAGCCGCTCGCTGCTGCCCAGAGAAATGCCAGTCTGCGGTCAGACGCTCTGTCAGACACTAATCCACACCATCCATCAGAGGAAGAGGGAGCGAGGGAGGCAGAACAAAAGACACTAAAGTACTTTTATGGCAAAATCATACGTATTGCAAGAAAACACATGTTGGTTATTATTCTTTGACATTTATATATTCAAAACCATGACCAAAACTTTCCCCTGAAATAACTCTAAGAATTTGTTGGAGTGTATCTGATGTTATCAGCTCATCAATGACTGATCACAGAATGAATACACAACAAGACAACCCAACCTGAACCCAACAAGTCCCGATGATGGTATCACGACCTGACCGTAAAGCCGTGACAAAAGTGAGGGGAAAGTCAGGATGAAGGCAGATAATTGAGTAAGTAATCTATTTAAAAGAAGCAGCACAGATAAGACAAAAAGAACTGTGGGATGTGGGCGTCAGTGCAGCGGACCACAACAGCTACGCAGCATGTAGCTACTTGCGCGCAGCGATGCGCAGAGCTAAAGTCGAGCTAAAGCTAAAATTGCAAAGAAAAACGAGGTAAAAAGTCACAAGAAAGAAAGATGAGCCAAAAAAAAAACCTAGGGAGAGGGATGGGAATGAAAAACACGTCGCTCGTTCTGACTGTCTGCTCTGTGCGGGAGGAACCTGCAGTACACGCTCAGTTGTGTTCATCGTCTCTGTTACTGCGTCATGGTCGTCACATTTTCCCCTCCACGCCTCATTTGTTCTTGTCATCCATCACGTTATTTTGTCAGGAAAACACGCTGTCGCCTCAGGCATCTCTCTTTCTTTTTTGTTTTCTTCCTCCGCTGCTTCTTCTTCCTCATCAGAGGGTTTGTTTGTCACGGTGAAGAAGCTTCGTTCATCCCTCAGTTTTGCTGCATCATCGATAGCCGTAACTGCTCAGAGATATTCTCTTAATCTAAACCAGCCTCCGTCCGCACCAATAGCACGATGGCGCCATGGGGAGCGTTTGATGGCCAGAGAGTCACAAGTTCTTCTGAAAGGAGGAACTAAACTTTGGTTAAATGACTCAGAAATCACAACAATTAGCGACAGCGGCTGCTCAGAAATACTATCAATGTGCGCGTTTAATGTTTGTTTTATTTCTGCATCAAGTTCGTTTAATCATCTGTAATCACAAAGTGTTTCGGCAAAAAATTTCCTACGAATTGGTGTGACGCAGCTTTGCTCACTTCACCAACCTCAAACTTTCTTTTTAATTTTGTTGAGTCATTTTGGATTAGTCTAAGATGCAGTCAACATGTTCTCAAAACTCAAGTGGTTCCTGTTACTGACACAAAAACGTGTGTTTTTGTGTCAGTAACTAAAAGGTTTATTTAGATTGGAAACCACCACCGTCCAAAACTGCTTCCTGAACAGAGAAACCATCAGGGTTTTCTGATCTTCAGCGGCTCTCACACAGACAATGGAAACAACCCCAACTGTAAGAAAAACACAATACATATAAACTTGAAGTATTTTATGCTATGATGAACGATTGTTTTGTGCGTTACTTGTTGAACTCAAGATACTGAGGATACATTAGCCAAACCTGATGTTGTTTATTTAGATAGACAGGCCCCCCAGAGTGACTACAAACAACTCTGTCATAGTCGTTTTGTGTCTTTTTGTAGTTGTTTTTTTGCATCTTTGTAGTCATTTTGCATATCTTTGTCGTTATTTTTGCGTCCCCTGGTCATTTTGCGTATTTTAACTGAGCTCTAGGATTTTCAAACATGAAATATTAACAGTCACTTCATACGGAGGGTCTTGCCCAGGGGCCCCCCTGACGTCTCGGGCCGCAGGGCCTGTGCCTGGAAGGGCCTGTTCGGTACTCCATCGATGTGTTTGAGGTAGAGGGCATCACTCACTTCCTTCCCTCAGGCATGACTGAGGGTTCAAACCCGGAACCTCGCGGCTCACAAAAGCGTTTTTTTAAAAAAAAAAAAAAAAAAAAAAAAAGAAAAACATGAAGGGAGCCGCCTCCTCGGTCCTCGCCCTGCAGACACGGCTGGAAACACACAGCTCTGATCAAATGAAGCTCTAATTAAGTTGTCGCACACCAGCCTTGAGGAGTAGTATAAAAAAAACCCACATCCTTGTTTTACCCCGAAGTCTTCCCACAAGCCTTGATCCAGAAAATTTGGCGAGGAAGGGGAGGGGGGGAGGGGGAGGGGGGGCGCCACTTTGTACTTAATTAGTTCAAGGAATCTGCATGAAATCCTGGACTGTTTGACCACAATTAGTCACTGACCTCGTATCCTGTGGGCATCAAACGCGGCACAGATAGTTCCCTGTTTCATGCTAAATTTGTCTCATGTTAAGTTTCGGTTTGTTTTTCAAACGGACACGTCTTTAATCTGTTTAATCTATAACATATGATAATAAGGAGATCGAACACTTCTTGTGCAAAGGAACTTTTCTAAATTTGTTTGCGCCATGAATATTATTGTGTTTAATAAAAACCAGAGTATTGACGTCTTCTGAGCTCTCAGGATTTGGATGCGCCACCAAAGGCACAACAACAGCTACAGCCTTTATTAATCTGATGGTCAAGTGTTTATTAACACGGAGAACAGCACACCAGGATATAGTTCATTCAGCGGCATAGTTCATTTCTTTGAATCCACGCTCATATGGTGATCCAAAACAAAGAGCGCCACGTGTCAAACCTCCGTCTCCCCAGTAAAATGAACCATTAGCCACATCTGTAACTGCTGAGTGACTTCCAGCTCGTGCAGTTTGAATTTCTCTTTCTGTGTGTTCCTTTTCCACGGTGGCTTTCCTGTTGTTCGGCTGTCGTCCTCCGCAGCTCCGCCGGGCTGTTTTCTTGTTTATTCATTACGGCAGCTGCCCAGCTGTGCTCCACGCAGCTTTCATTCGGTTAATGGAGGTTACCTAAGAGCACAAATGATGGTAAAAATGTGCAAAGCTAATTGGTGCGGCTTGTGATTACATAGCAAAAGGTCAACTAACCCATTTCAAATTAATATAATAAAAGCCTTTCTGATGATCATCTTTTTCCACAGCGAGCGTCCAAATCCTATCGTTCTGTGAAGCAGGTTCACGTGTTATTTATCCGCCTCTTTAACCTCTTAAAACCTGAAGTTCATCCACTTCATCACAGTCAAAGTGAGTCTGATTTTCCCCCCTTAAAACTCCTCTTGAAGTTGTTTTAAATACGAAAAATACACATATAAACTATTTCATACACGTGTTCTATAGACGCTTGTTTAAGATTCATATTGAAACGAAAAACATGGAAAAGTATCATTAAGGTATTGGCACTGAAATCGAACATAATGGGCCGTCACGAGAACAGATCTGCACCTCTGAAAACCACTGGAAGGTAAGAGAGAGAGAGGGGGGGGGACATGAAAGATAAGGACAACTGAACAGTGGCATTGAACTGATTTGCACCAAACCTGGAGGAGGGATGGTTCGTAGATTTACATTGTGGTATTATTTACTTTTCTTTGTCAAAACCAGGTGCCTACATTACCCACAGTGCAACTCAGCTGCTGACAGTCTGGTCTGAGATACAGGTGTGTTATTGTAACATAGACTCGAGCTTATAGCCTCAAGCAGAGATGAGGAGCGGGCTGCAGACGTCTGGTTACATCACTTCTTCCCCCCCCAGATTTGTTTTCATTTTCAGACTCCAGACTTCAGACTTGAGGCAACATGTCAGGCGTCACGCAGCTCCCACTGGAGCGTCAGACGGCTTCATACAGCTTTATTTTTACCTATGCCGCAGTGCTCTCCGTGACCTGTAAACAGATTTTTGATGTGTGAAATTCGTTGCCCTGTTTTAGTAAAAGATTTGAAATACTTCCTCCACCGCCGCTCTGTCAGGGCTGACGAGGTTAAAAAGTTATCCAACTTACTTTTGGCAGAACACCCGCCAAACTACCACCGCCGCACGCCAAACACTGCCTGAATTTGTCCTCATTTGTAAACGGCTTGTTCCTTGTAGATAATAGCAACCCTCGGGCACCGGCTGATCGCACCGGCCGTGACTTTCCGTAAACTCCCCCCCCCCCCCCGGATTTCTGTTTAGGAGCAGCAGCAAATCCAAAAGCAACAGCAAACAACGGGCCGGTGATGCAAATGAGTCGTGTTCAGCAGAATCTGCGTTTGTGTTCGACGTCAGTGAAGACTCAGAGGTCGTGAGCCTCGTTCTGCTGCCTGTAAATCTTACTGTAAGTCTGTGATTCAAGTCTGTGTGTGTGTGTGTGTGTGTGGTGAATCAGGTGGCAGTCATGATGATGTCATCGCTCTAATATAACCCAGTTTGGTGGGTCACCAGGGTGCCACTAAAGTGTGTGTGTGTGTGTGTGTGTGTGTGTGTGTGTGTGTGGGTGTGTGTGTGTGTGTGTGTGTGTGGGGTGATGAGGTCATTATTGACCGTCAGAACCTCGGTTTTGTTTTGACTCTTTCATCCTGTTGAATCAACTTTCAGTTTTTTTTTTATGCATCTCATCTTGTCGTTCTTTTACAGGTTCGACTGCGAACAGATCTTTCGGACGAGAGCAGCCGGGTTTCCATCGCAGTGTTTCTGGACGTCATGTCACTTAAATGCGAAAAAAGGAAGTTTTTTTTTTCTCTAAATTCACGTGTTTCCACGACTCGTTTTTTTTAGTTCACAATTTCCAACTGCGCATAAAGCAGGTTAATGGAAACACGTCTTATGTAGAAGTCTAACATTTTGTTTGTTTTCTACCTGGAGCACTTTCTATTCTTGTGCGTCAGCTGAAAGATTCTAATTATTTTTATCTTATGTACACGTGTTATTACTTTGTGTGCACAAGATAATAGTTTGTGCACACACGATGTGGGTCTTGTGTTTGCTGCAGAAGTTTCACTGGATTGTAGAGATGTTGTGTAGCGTCACTTCACAGACTTTTATTGATCTAGTTACTGACGTTCTTGTTTTCAGGTTTATTGGCTGCAGATTATATTATTATTATTGTTATAGATGTTTTATTGGCAGAGCACCTGAACAACAGCACACCTGGAGCGTGTTTTTGACTCATCGCTTCTTCTCCCACACACCTGTTGCAGAGGAGACAGGTGTGCACTGATATTTTCTTTTGTGCAACTTTGTTGTTTAATGTGTAGTTTTGCACATATGTGTATTAATTATATTGTTTTATGACAGAATAAAACTTTGTTCTCGCACTCTTTCCCTCAATCTCCACTTTCCTCTCTCTCCTTTCATTGTGTGTGTGTGTGTGTGTGTGCGTTCACTTCCTGTGTCCCACTAAGCCTCTAAAGCCTAAGCTAAACACCTCGGCTGTGAAAGGTCATACCAGGGTCAGAGGAAATTGAAAATATGTCTGTTAGCAAAACTCACACGCATCATTATACATACACACACACACACACACACACACACACACACACACACACACAGTCTCCACTCAGGCAAACTGAGGTATGGGAGTGTATGTGTGTGTGTTTAGGTTGTGTTAAAAGCTTAAACGGACATAGCTGTGGAATGTAAAGATAAGGCGTCTTTGCTTATACAAAGAAACACACACACACACACACTCGCGCTGCAGCCACACGAAAGCGGTAATTATCTAACCTACACACATAACGGCGTTAACGGGCTAAGCGCGGCCAAATGTTTCCGTCCTTGACCTGGAATGGGAACGCTGCGAGTCTGACGCGTTACACAAGACGCTGTGAGCTGTAATGGAGCGGATGAGGTCGCCTACAGATCCAGAGGTTGTGTGTGTATTTGTGTTTGAACCGCTGCTGACCTCTGAACAATCGGTCATTATCTCACCACAATCTGCTCAATCAGAGCTGCAGGTTCTGAATCAGCTTTGAATCAGAGCTGCTTTTAGCGTCGTCATCAACTCTCCTTCCTCAGGTTTTCAGGTTCAACTCAATTTTAACTCAACTTTGTCCTTTTATGGGATCAAAGCTTGATATTATTTATTGACCTAAATGATCATAATCGTGCAGATCTGAATATATTTCTCATAGAAGGAGATCTAATATATAGACATACATTTATTAATATACACATAAATAGTATTTGCACTGACTGCACTATATAATTGTACCATATAATATTTTCTTATACATGTCAAATATATTCAAATATATGAAAAACGAGTGATGCATTCTCATTGTTATTACAGTCTGTAATAAAACAGCAAATCTTTGCACTCGTAAAATAATGTGAGTCCCTTCATTTAACGACATCGTATTTTTTCAGATGTGTCAGTACGTACTTCCTAAATTGTTCCGTCGATTATATGTTTTACCTTCATTGGCTGAAAAGTCTCGTTCTCCAGCTGAAAATTATAACAATTAGTAATATTATTAGTCAATAATAAAGAAGATTCCCTGCTTGTTGACGACATCAACACCAGGATCATAATTTAAGTTAAAGGAAGTATTTTGGAGCTTTGTTGTCATGGTTACAGTATTAAACATGTGGTCAAGGTCACAGAGGTCACGCTTGTCCGTCAGTGTGGAATGGGGAACAGCTCTATAATAATGTCATCTCACTTCCTCCTTTCATCCCGTCATCACAACCCTCACCCCCACATCAAATTTGGTGACACACACTTCAGACCTGTCAACATACTAAGAAAAACGAATGTTCGGATGCTACTTTGAATTAACGGGTCCGATCAGGACATGTGTCTCAACAGCCTTTGAATGTTTCTGCTTGGGTGTTTGTTGAACTGATATGAAGAATCCGGGTTATTCGAGACGTGCCGGGCTGCAATGACGCCGTGTAACAAAAACTGTTAACTGACCTGAAGAATATTGTTTGTGAACTAGAATAAGAGTAGAAGTAATAGAGTTCGAGCGCGCCGTGCAACGACAGAGGAGCTGCAGAGGAAAACGGGGTAAAGTGTCTCGGATATAAATAGCTCAGCTGTGTCTATCTGCGGAGCTGTGACGCTCTCCATGGTGCTGACACTCCCACCGTCTCACCTAAAGTGAAGTTTTATGTAGCTCTGATCCGACAGCTTTGAAAAGTGTCTGGGCTGAACCGCGAGAAGCCGAAACACGAGGCGAGGAGCTTCAGCCTTCACAGAAGAAACCCACTCGAAGTCGTCGGTACGGCAGGAGAGCCGGCGTTTCACTGTGGTTAAAACATTAAAGACGTGTCTGTTATGAATATATAAATAAGAGAGAGGTTGAACAGTATATACACCCTCCTCTGCAGGGTTTAACGCGCCTTTTGCATAATCATGCTTCATGCTTCAACTTTATCTTTTAGTTATTATTGCGGTTTTCAAAGATAATAAATGTATTTTTCTGCATGTTTTTAAAAATATTTTAAAAGTTAATTTTATTTCTTAATCTTAATATTTTGTAGTTTTTTAGTGTCTGAGTTTTTTTGTTGTTGAGTTTTTGAACTTCTTGAAAGTTTTTTTTGTCTGCGCATTTGAATGTGCTTAGATGACACTTACAGCTTATGAATGACCAGATTAGACACTGAAAAAGGTCAGAAAAAGGAACCACTACAGGGACTTTTTTCCCTTTTCTTTTACTTCTAAGTTGTTTGTGACTTTAGCTCTTTTTTTAATGTGTTCTCAGGCTTTACAATTTACAATTTCTTAATCCGCTAGAATCACTAAACACAAACTCCCAGCAGAAAAATAATGTATGCAAAAGTGTGATAAACTTAAACGATCAGAACTTGTTTTGT
>NW_019174643.1:225609-242898 GCF_002260705.1 Seriola dumerili
GGGAATTGATCTTCTATCGAGGAGACTGGCTGAAGGAGGGAGGAGAGGGAGCTGCTGCATGTGGTTTCAGGCACTATACTTCAGCGTTCATATGTTCAGAGCAGCGGAGAGAGAGAGAGAGAGAAATGTGTGTGTGTGTGTGTGTGTGTGTGTGTGTGTGACAAGGACTTTTTCTCAGCTGAGAGGAGAGAGTGTCAGGCTCCTGGTTTGACCCCACCGGGCTGCACGCAAGCCCCCGCCGCTGAGCGGAGGCTGTCAGCGCGAACTGATGGTTCCCGAGAGAGAGGATTGAGGGGTGTTGGTGGAGGGAGGGAGAGAGAGAGAGAGAGAGAGAGAGAGAGGGAGAAGCAAGAAAAGGGAGGGGGGGGTGGGGGTGGGGGGCGTAAAGCAGGGGCTTGACGAGCAGAAGGCACGTTGGCCGCGTGCGGGGCTTGAACTTGCGGTGCTCCTCTCCTTACATCTGACACGAGCGAGACGCGTTCCGGGAATGCAACCGAGGACCCACGGCCAAGTTTATGGTGGGGGGGGGTGGGTGTGGTGGCGGGGGGGGGGGGGGTGTCAGTCAGACAGAGGAATAAAAGGCTGTGCATGTCTATACTTATGAGGACCAAATGTCCACACAAGTGCACTCAAATCTGGGGGAGTGGATCCTTCCAGTTCTTTGAGCAGAGAGACCGGGACGAGGAGGTCTTGACCCGATCTTAAAGACTCCGTCAGGAAGTGAATGCCTCATGAAAAACTGTTGTATGAGACAGAAATGGAGACAGACAGGAGATGCAAGGGGGCCGCAGCCTAATCATCATCTGCGCTGTGGGAAAGTGAGGCAGACAGAGATGGAGATTTGAGGGGGGGGAGGGGGGGGGGGACCCTTCCTGCCCAGATGCTGTTTTATGTCTCAGCTACTGGTCATGCTGCTTGATTTGCTCACGGGGACGACATGTCAGACGAGCTCGTCGTCTCTCTGAGGAAAGTTGGGAAAGAGAGACGGATGAACGCGCCAAGCGAACACAGCATTCGATTAAGTTGAAGAAATTAAGAAATTAAGAGACAGATGTTGGGTTTTTCAGACCGGAGTGGTCTTGATTAAGAGTCAGAGCAAAGGAACGCAGCCACATGCAACACAAACAATACATGTTCCTGGTATTTCCCTTTAAAGGGACCAAGCAAACAATGTGACTGTCCTCTCCACAAAACAGCAGCGTCGATCCGGCGAGATACATCAGATGTTTACACTCGGTGGCAAAGCAGTAGGTCGACCTTACACGTTGTTGTTTCTCCATTTTCTGATCAACGTTGGCTCCTTTAACTGCGACGGCCATCTTTCTCTAACGTTACAGCATTTTTACTTGCCTAAACTTTTTTTTATTTTTTTTTTTAAAAGAAACTGATGTTATGTCATCGTCTCACCAGTGGGGGGCGCCAGCTCAGCAAAAACGCTCACAACCTATTTTGTCATTTGAGCTTGACGGCTTATTGATCGTTCAGTTTGATGATATATGAAGTTTTCTCTTGGTTTGTTTGTTTGTGTATTTAACACTTCAACCTGCGATGACTTGATTGTTTTCGGCCACATGGGGGCAGCAGAAACAAGCTGTGAACACATCATCATCATCACTTCATCGTTACGTTTTAAATTTACAACTCTCTAGCAAACGGTTTCTTATTTACGCATCTTTCATCTAGAGAACAGTCCCTCTCTTTTAGCTCAGTTTTCGGTCTCCACCAACACCTGAGGGACACATCTGGCTCTTTAGCTGCTAAATGCTCTGCTGTGTTCACCAGCTGGTCGCTAACAGTGTTTGTTACAGCTGTTCGGTTGCCGAGCAGGTGGTGCACAGTGGGTTTCTGCTGCGGCTGAAAACAATGCTACGATAAAAGTGTGAATCAAAACAGGTCTGGCAGCTAAACGGTGACCTATAAAGCTGCATGAATCTGATGTGATGATATGATCACTCTCTGTAGGTTAATCACGACGAGCAGCCATTTATATTTTATTATAAATCTATGGAGACTTGTGGGAGTGTGTGTGTGTGTGTGAACGAGGGGCAGTTGAAGTAAGATGAAGTAATATGTCCTGAGGCGACTGCCAATTTTTCTGGATGCATCTTATTTTGTTATTTTCTTTACTCACATTTTCTTTTGTCCTTTCACCCTCCTTCTCCCCCAACCTCCCCCTCCCCCCGACATCTCCTCCAGATTTACCTACATAAACACACTTTGGGTCTAAATGTGTGTATAAATATACATACAGTATATTTTTACCTCAACACACACAGCAGCGGCGGCCGAGCCACATTTTTGTGACGGATCCATTTTAAAGCGATCTGCTGGTTAGAAATAGTTTTATGGTCACTCTGCCAAAGACCTGTCTGCTCCCATTAGGAGCTGAGGCTTTCAGAGGGGACGGTGCCAAGCAGGAGCGCTACCGAGCAGGAACACACACACACACACACACACACACACACACACACACACTCGTGCATGGAGTCAGTAACTACACGGTGCAGATTTTTGTGTACACACACATAATCGCACACCACTAGGTATCCATGCATACTTTATGCAGCTACACACATGCTTTCCATACAGGTGCACACACACACACACACACAGACACACACACACATGTGAACACAATATGGCTGCACACATGCACATGATTATATGTACAGGTGTGGTGGCATTAAAATCCAAGTGAATTTATACAGTTTTCATTTTAATTACCAGAATGTTCTCATGGCTCTGTCCTGTGAAATGTTTTTAATGAAGTATAACAGATAAAAAGGGACGGGCCGAATTAGAAAAAAGTCTCTTTGAGATACTGTATAACTGCAAAATCGTCATCCACCAGTTTGTTTATATTTTGTGTTCTAGCGTTTTTAGGGTTAATTCACGTGTAAACTGAAGGTTATGATATTTAAAACTGCTCTCATTTGCAATATCTGCCGTCGTTCCGACACACAATTTAAAATGGCATCAATTATTTCCGATATTTCCTGTACGTAGAAACACGTTTGCTAGGAAAAATAATAGTAATATGTAGATTTTCACGTCAAATACTCAGTACACTGAGGTAGCGTGAGAGGACTTCTGGGTAATGAACCCTGTCACCTTTTGAACGTTAAAAAACCCCCTGCGGCCACTCGGGGTCGCCAAAGTGCAGCGTTCACAGACGCGAATAAATTTAATAGTTGAGTCAATTTTAAAAGTTTTGAAACAGTGCACGCGTTACTTATATTGTGTTCTAGGAATTCTGGGAATTGAAGTTCTTCAGACTTCCACTCATCCGTCAGTCGAGTTTCCCCGTTAGACAGAATCAGTCTCAGACGTCCACTGATGCTGCTCCTGATCTACCGGGGAAACTTATCTGCTCCTCTGGATACAGTTTCTTCTCAGACAGACAGAGACACACACACACACACACACACACACACACACTACACGTATACACACAAATACACACACACATGCAGTGCAGACAGGCTGAACTGAATCTGGGTCAGACCAGAGGAAATGAAGACATGGCACCGAGACTCAAGACTGTAACAGAGACTTGCGTGTGTGTGTGTGTGTTTTGTGTGATTTAAGTTTGGCACACACACACACACACACACACACACACACTGATGTCTATGCAGAGTGTGGGAGTGTTATCAGTGATCGTTTGTTGCTTTTATAATTAGTCAAATTTAGCTTTTAGCAGTTTGACAAACTTTAGCGTCCGCTCACACACACATGCATGCATACTGTACACACACACACACACACACACACACACACACACACACTAATGCGTTGTCCTTCTGTCTGCCAGCCTGTCTTCTTGTCTCTGTCTGTTTTGCAGTGATGAAGTGCAAATGATGGTGGGCAGAGTAATAACAGTCCTGCAGCCCAAACACTCCCTCATCACACACAGTGATGACAGCTCTCTCTCTCTCTCTCCCCCTCTCTCTCCCTCTCCCTCCCTCCGTCCTCTTCCTCTACACCTGTCCTGCTGTCTCCTGCTTTTTCTGGTAGCACATTTACAGACTGAAATACTCAGACAGTAATGGACTGACCTCAGGTAATTATTTCTACTCTAAAGTGAATTCGTCCTTTAATCACTCCTCTGTCCCACGGTGCCTTCAAGTGCAGTCGTATTTATGAGACGCGTTCATAACTTTGTGTTCTTAGGACTTAAACCATCTAAATTCCAGCCATTTGGTGTGCCTTACTTTTCAAATTAAAATGATGATGTTACACGTACCATCTGACGGCAGCTTTCTTTGATCGCTATGCACATTGTTTATGGCGTTAACTTGTCGGATTGTCCTTTAATGTTTTGCTAAAGCTGGGAAAAAAAAAAAAACCCACAAGATTTTTACATCTTACAATAAACAGTGAGAAACAAGTCGTTTCCGTTCCCATTTGTGTCTTTAACCAACTCAAACTGCGTAATCAACGGCACATTGGAACATTTTGCAAACTCAAATGTAAATTTGTATCTTAAGACGAACACAGACTCTCCAAGATCTTAAAAAGCCTCTCGTCGTGACCAAACTGTGGTTAAAATCCCTCCTTAAGCCGCGCGGTGTTTCCTTCAGATTGAAGACAGCCGAGCGTCTGGGAGAGCCTGTAGTTTACGGCACATGTGGGACCTTTGTTTTTTAGGCGGATTGTGCCTTTAACCAGCTCAGACAGAGCAGGGATTGTGAAGCCTGGTGGCTTCATCTATAGTAGGTTCCATTACTGTGGTCCAGCCCGCTGTGTGCTGCATAGCTGCGGTTACACAGTCCTGACACACACACACACACACACACTAAATGGAAAGACTTTGAGTATACGCACACAAAGACATATAACATGCAGCAGACGCACGTATACAGAGTATGTAGATGTAGCGTGCACACAGCTAGACTCACGGTCCAGCCGTCACACGTGCACAGAAGTGTGTGTGTGTGAGCTCAGATGGATCATATTACAATGCTGATTGATTAACTCTTTCTTTTTCTTCCTTCCTTCCTTTCTTCCTCTCGAGCGGCAGGGAACTGGCAAGTGTGTGTTTTAGTTTTTTTTGCTGGGTGAGAGATACATAGTTCATTGAGCGGGCACAAGGGGCAGCCCTTTATATGTGTGTGGTGTAACAGTGTTAACATTCAAGGCAGGACCCTTGAACCTCCGAGGACTCTTCTTCTCACACCCCGCGAAACCTTTTATTTTCAAGCTTCCCTCCATCTTTTCTGTCTATTTTGTCTAATTTATTGACGGAGAATCAAGAGCTTGGCAGCGTTTCTCAGATTCTTGTTCGTAAAATTAGACGATTTTACCTTTTTAAAGTTCTGCTTCTAATGTTCCCTCACTGCATTCTGTCGGCCTATTTTATCTCTTCTTTTCCTCTCTTCCGTCGACCCGTCCTAACTTTCTAGATTTAAATTTCTTTCTCACATTGTCCCGCGTCTGTTCTTTTTCCTCTTTCACCCTCCCCCTTCCCTTCCCCTTCCCTTCTATCGCTTTATTTTTTCAAATTTCGTCCTCTCAGAAATATTTAATATTAAATTTAGTCGCTACGACCGAAGCTGCATCGCAAAAACATCCAGCGACAAGAATACGTGAATCAGAAAATATATTTTTTGGGTTAAAGCGTCACTCTAGACTAATCTTTTCACTCTCTCCTTCTTCTTATTTTCCACTCTTCTCCATCCATCCATCCATCCCTGCCTTCCTCCTCCTCCTCCTCCTCCTCCTCTTGTTCGGATTAGCAGGAGGTGCTGGCAGCGGTCTCCCTTGCCCCTTCTTTCACCCCGAGAACACGCTGCTCCCTCGTCCAGCACTCTTGTCCTGGGCCGAGTATAGAGCCCAATGTTAAGCTCCCCCTCTGTCAATGAGTGTGAGTATGTGTGTGTGAAACAGAGGTCGCGTTTTTTACTGGGTATAAACTGGGTTGTGTTTGTGTCGACGCTCAAGTACTTAAGGCTAGTGTCATATGCTTTACTTTCTTTACTGTCAACACAATACGACGAAGACCGAAACCACCTTTACCAGACTTCACCAAGTCGCTTTGTCGTTTGCGGCGCTCGACCGAAATCTGTTTGTTCCTACTGAAGAAGAAAATCACAAATATATTGTTTCATTTTTAAAAAAACGTGTTTTCATCACTTTGTTTTTGTTTGTTTTGTAATAATTTAGATGAGATGTATCGGCCCTCGCAGAACGTCGCCACAGCTCTGCATGTTCTCGTCCAGTCCCACACTGTGTGTCTGTAGCTGACGTACGAGTGTGTGTGTGTGTGTGTGTGTGTGTGTGTGTGTGTGTGTGTGTCAGCGTATTAGCTGGGGTCCCGGGGTGAGTGCTTAGAGAGTTTTGAACAACCATAATCTCCCTTTCTATAATGTCCCCGGGTCAGGGGCCAGCCCTCTCTCTCCCTCTCTCTCCTGCTCTCCCTCTCTCTCTCTCTCTCTCTCTCTCTCTCTCTCTCTATTCTCCTTGTTTTTTGGCTGAACTATCCGTAGCCCTTTTTCCTTAATCCGTCCTTTTTTTTTTTCAAACCAGCACCCTTCCCATCTCTCCGCCTCCTCCGCCACGCTCTGCGCTCGCTTTCTCTCGCTCCGTTTCTGGCGCCTCCGCCTTTCACACTTTCTCTTTTCTCGTTCCCTCCGTTTCACTCTTCGTCTCTCTCTTCCTCCTCTTCTTCCTCTTTCCCTCTTTACTTCCTTCCTTCCTCCCCCCCCCTCCCCCCTCCTCTCGCCTTTTACTCTTGTTCCTTCTCTTTCTCCTGCCCTCTCTGTCTCTCTGATGTGGTGGCGTGACCGCAAAGGGACGGGGTCCATTGTCAAGTCGAGGACCTATCGCACCATTCAAACACACAATCTCACACACACACACACACATAAAGACTCACACACTGGTTCCTTGGTATCTCTGGCACTGGCTGAATGATTGACAGCTGAAAAGAAAGAAGGAATTCCCTCACAGCCTTTGACCTCGTTTCCTCTCTCTCGTTCTTCTCGGCTGATGCTGTTGCTGCTTTTTCATTTTTAACCTTTACTTTATTTCCTCGAGATTCAACTTTCTGACAAACTTTGGCACATTTTTTTTTTTCTTTCTGCACCGTATTTCCCCTCAAAAATAATCGTCTGTCAGTCATTTCAGATTTCGTTTCTTTTTCATCATGCAGATCTTCTTCTGTTCAAGCTTTTCTTTTTAAATGACCACGACATTCCTAGTTTTGATCATCGTTGCTGTTACTTTTCATGACGTTTGACCCACCTGCTCCCTCACGGACGCCGACAAAAGAACAACCTCGCGTCGCCCTCACTCACTGCGGCTGCACACGCACCATCCACCACCTGCAATGACAGAAAATAACCAGTCAGTGATTTGCATCTCTCCTCTTCCATTTCTTAAGTCTGAATCAATAAATGACTTGATAAAAAAAAAGCGTGTAAAAAGTGTAAACAGAGCTGAAGCGATAGTGACCCACAGACGTTAAAAAGAAAAAACAGTGACTCAGTGCAAGACGATCTGCAATGCAGCTTGAAGTCACAGGTAATTTTGAATGTTTAGCTTTTGTTTGATTCCCAATTTTAACCTTTTTGAGAAATTCATATAAGGCTCATGTTGCTTTTCTAAACAGAAAGAGTCGCCCCGTCTCTGAACCCTCTGCAAAGCATCTGATGTTATCATCAGTGATTGCTTTAAAGCTGTGAAGATAAGACCCGGGTCGGACGAACCTTGTAATTTTCCTTTAGTCTGGATGACCTTTACATCACTGCAAATTAATACAAAGCAAGAATTTAAAGGAAACTTTCAAGTGGCTTGTTAATTCATTTTTATACTGTACCACAGACGAACTGCTTGAAATCCACAACAACATCATACAACATCCAGTTGTCGTGCACATGCGTTAATCTGTGGATGTATATGTGAAAGAATCTGGTGTATATTAGGTTAAATTAAGGTCTAGGTGTCAGCAGTAATTGTAAGTGCATCCCTCTGAAGACAAAGAACTTCCTCTGGTGGACGACAAAACATTTGAGGAAGTTTAGCAGCGAACTTCAGCCACACTTCCTGTAAAAATCCTTCTTTAAATTTCAAATTTTTCATCCTAATATTATCACTTACTGTATCCTCTGTCTTGTTTTTGCTCTTTAATTGCCAAGTAGCAGCAGGACACATACGTCTGACCCAGTGAATTACTTGTCTTTGCTGTGTTCATAGGCGCTGTCAGTCATTTCCTGCTACTGTTTTCCCAGCAGCCTTTGTTTCCCACTGAACATCGCCCTAATATTTCTGTTCAAAAACTGCTCTATATGTTCACTGTCTCTCCCTCCACACACACACACACACTCTCGCTGTCCCCTCAGCTAGCCGATGTGTGTGTGTGTGTGTGTGTGTGTGTGTGTGCCGGTTGAGCCACGGCATTGATCTGAGTAAACATAATTAGCTGTGTTTTTTTGTCTTGCCCTAATAAAAGAGTCATTTGTTGGACATTTCCACTGCGCTACAAAGAGGACATTTATAAGCCCGGGCCCAGGTTCGCCCCCAGGCCAACCCCAACAGAACAGACGGGGGTATTTTTAGCACGGTCGACGCACTAGCTAGCCCTGCACGGACAGTGTGTGTGTGTGTGTGTGTGTGTGTGTGTCAGGGGAGTGTGTGTTTGTAGAAAAAGAGTGAGACAGGGAGATTGTATAAGATTTTTTGCGATTGTGTTGGTGTGTGTGAGAAATTTTAAGTGTGGGAATGTGTAAGTGAAAGATTGTGTGTGTGTGTGTGTGTGTGTGTGTTTGTAGAAAAAGAGGGAGACAGGGAGATTGTATAAGATTTTTTGCGATTGTGTTGGTGTGTGTGAGAAATTTTAAGTGTGGGAATGTGTAAGTGAAAGATTGTGTGTGTGTGTGTGTGTGTGTGTGTGTGTGTGAGAAAATGTTTGGATGGCGTGTGTGGAAAATCCTCACAGAACCCCCTCCCCCTCCCTCACCTCTCTCTCTCTCTCTCTCGCCCCTTTATTGAGGTTCTTGTAAAATATCTGATAAATCTCTGTTCAAAAAATATAAAAGGGACTCTGTAGAAGCTGGTTACAAGTACGGCCCTGTCCCGACGGCAGACACACACACACACACCAAGTTAAAAGCACTATACATTAGGGACATTTGTTATTAAACCCTATTCCTCAGTTGTATCTACACAACCTTTAACCCTGAGACGACCTCAGCTCTGCCTTTATTCCAAGCTTACACTTTAACCACAGCTCTGATCCTACAGTAAATCTAAATCTGTGCAGTATTTTACACCTAATAACGCCTCGGGGTCCAGTTTGTAGCTGCGTTCGCTGCTCTCAACCTGCCGATGTCACTTTTATCTTTAGCTTAAAAAGAGAACGGGGAGCGACGGACGGAAAGTGGTAGAAAAACCAGTCGGAGCAAAGTCAGATTTTTTTTCCCCTCGCGACAGAAGACGTCAAAGCAGAATAAAAAGTGAGGAAGCGTGAAGCTGCTAACTTTGTTGAAAGGAGAAGAGATTCAGTGGTTAAAAAAAAAATAAAATAAGATTTGCATCCCGAGGCCGTGAATTCCCCCGGTTCAGATCTGGCTTGGGGCTTTTGTTGCACGTCAACACCCCGGCGTGTTAAAAAATAAAAAAGTTTAATAGAGAAAAAGTCCAAGCTGCTGATTCTCCCAGTGAACCAGTGAATGTGAAACTACGCATGTTTGCTTTGTGGATTTGAAAAAATGTCATGAAGTTGATGTCACTTTTTTTTTTTAAAGAGAGCAGTAATTTTTTTTCATTATAATATAATTTCACAAATCTAGAAAAAAATGTATTAGGTTTTTGATCACGGTAAATCTGACGAACTTTTTTGCACTGAACCCAAATGAAAGTCAAGCTAAGTGACATTAGTGTTTTGATTGGCTGTTTTAATGAAAACAACACGATGAGGCACCGAAAGTCGCGACGCTTGAACTGCAACGAGAGAAATTCAGCTTCATAACGAAGGGAGGGCGGAAGAGTCGAACACCGGCTTTAGGATTCACAGCGAACTGCACCACCTGCACAAAGTTCACATGAGCGAACAGAGCGAGTCCTTCCCTGTGTGCTCCCATTCCTGGCTGCAGTGCAGTGGTGTCACCCTTCGACACACACACACACACACACACACACACATCATGTTTTGTGCCTCCACCGCCAGCTTGTACTTCTCTCAGTTGCTAGGTAACATATCCACAAGACAAAAAAAAAAAAAGAAGCTTTAAAACTTTATGCCCGCCATCATTAAGAGAAACCTCTTTATGGTTTTCAGCTCACATCAGAGTTTGTTGCCTGTGACCTCGGCGGTAAAATCAGCCGTAATGTTGTGGTAGCAATTTTGGTTTTTGGTTTTTTTTTTTTTCTTCATGAAACTAACTGTGTTTACAGTGAAGGCTCCTTCGCTTCACTGAGGTTTTGGGGGTGGGGTGGCGGGGGTGTGTGTGTGTGTGTTTCAGCCTGCGCAATCAGTGTGAAGCTGTGACGCCTGCGTCTCCGCGGCGACATTTGTGACTCCTTGTATGTGTGTGTGTGTGTGTGTGTGCTGCGATCCCGTATGCGGTTATGTACGTGTTCTCCTGCAAGAGAAGTGTGGCGTCATTACATCACAACTTTTCCATGCTTGCTCTCTCTCTGTGTGTGTGTGTGTGTGTGTGAGAGTGTGTGTGTGTTATGCCAGGTTTTGGGGGTGGGGGGGGGTGTACACTTCTCACCTTTTAAGCTAAATGTCATCCAGACCACACCCCTGGCACACACGCACAAACACACACACACACACTGTATTTTAGTGTAACTTTTTTGTTTTAGGCACAATTTTTTTTCCGTTTTCTTGCAGGGAATATGACAAATGAAAGCCCTCAGTATCCCGCCAAAATGAGTGTGTGTGTGTGTGTGTGTGTGTGTGTGAGAAAGAAAATAGAGAGAAATGGAAAGAGAAAATGTATGAAGAGATACACACATAATGCACATAGCTGCACACACACACACACACACACCAAAGAAAGTACACAATCGACCCAATCTGATGCTGTATCTTGGAGTGTGAAAGGGAGCCTTGTCTGGCTGCCTGAGGAACTCCCTGCTAATGTGTGTGTGTGTGTGTGTGTGTGAGAGCAGGCCTGCCAGGCAGACATACTAAACCACTCTACATCCATGTGGCAGCAAAATGTAGCTTGGAAAACAACCCCACTCTAACACACACACACACACACACACACACACACACACACACACACACCCCGAGGGCTCCAGAGGCCAGCCGGCGACCTGGTGTGTGTGTGTTAATGTGTGTGTGTGAGTGTGTGCATGCCACAGTAAAAAGAGGAAGTGTACAGGAGCTGTGAAAACAGTTCAGGTCAACAGTTTGTACCCAGACAGACCAACAGAGAGAGAAAAAGAAACTGAAATCAGTGCGAACTGCTCACACTTAAGGCCTCTTTCCAGTAACTAGACCGAAATATGATGATAGAAAATGTTTCAGCGATCTAACATTATCCCCTGGAAAGGACATCTGCTTCCTAGAGGCGTCTTAACATGGACCACAATGCAATGCAGCTATTAGACAGGATGTGATTTGTGCAACATTTTTTTTTTTTTATAGAAACACTTAAAAAGAAAATCTACAGCGCGGATGAAATAATGTCAACACCTCATGAAAAGGTCTTAAGCAGCTTAAGCGCAATTACAAAACACAAGCTACAGAAGGTGGGGCGCGTCGGGCCCGAATGCTAATTAGCAGCATTTTTCATCTATAAAAGCAGTCTGGCAATCATAGTTTTCAAAGCAACATGAAACAACTAACAGAGCTGCAGAGAGGCCGAGGCATCTGTGCTCAATTTAGGTCAAGTTCACACAGAGAAATGTTAAGATGTGAGGTTTGTCGCAACGGAGGGGAGGAAGAGATGAGCTGCAACCGCCGGGAACGAGACGAGGAAGCTAGAAACGAGACTGCAGAGTTTTTGGTTTCTTGGACCTCTTTTTCAAATAATTTCCCTGAAGGAATTAATCTTTGTGTGAATAAAGCCTCAAAATACCAAACATGGCGAACATCATAATCATCATCATCATCATCAGCGAAGGGGAAGGGCTACGATCGGTGGAAACTGACCAACATGGCGACCAAGAACAATGACACACAGCTGTGGATTACGGTCAATGCTAACAATATTTTACATCCAATGTAAAGCTGCGACTCTCTACGAACGCCCGTGACAACGACGGTTAATCAAGGGTTAGAGAAAGGTCGTGGTTATGTGGTGAAGGCACAGTTACGGCTAAGAGACTAAAACGTTAGGTTGAGCACAGGGAGAGATCGTGGTTACGGGTCAATTAAAGGTTAATTGCAGGTCAGTGACAGGAAGTCAGACTTGCTCGAACAGCCGCCTCGAACCTCCACTCCCTTATTTTCCGCCTCGCCACATAAAGGGAACACGGCTTCCTGTGATGCACGTTGTAGGCCCCTGCACATGGAGACCAGTTTTACTTGTCGTTTGCGGGTAAAACATGAGCCGTTTACCAGGCGGGCGGGGAGGGGGTCAAACAGAAGACTACAAGTCGGCGTTCGTCGGCCTCTGCAGATGCGATTTTGACCATTATTAGATGAAGAAGAAGCAGCTAACTTTCCTGTTATCACTGGGAGAACGACGTGATAATATAAGGAAACACTAAATCCACAGTTTCTGGTTGATATTCCGTCCTCGCAGTGAATGAGCAGGTAGTCAGTTAAATACTTTGTTTGAACACTTCCTTCATTTTAACTGTTCTTGGCAACTGAAGCAACTTTCTTTTTTTTTTATTTGATTTGATTGTGATAAATGTATCAAGGCTTCACTGCAGGACTCGAAATTACACCGTAAACCAGAAGCACTGTGAACATAAACTGGTGGAGATGAAGTTGTGTTTCTGCACACACACACACACACACACACACACACACACGCACTCGAACAGAAAGCACCACCGCTGCGAGAGAGGTGTGTCTCCAACAGGAAACAAACTACCTGCTAAAATTAGCTGCTGAAAGAACTCCACATTCACACACACACACACAAACTGTACATAACTGAACACAGACATAAAATTATGATTCATACACCCTCACACACACACACACACACACACACACACACACACAAACACACACACACACAGTCAGAATAAAAGGAGACAGAAAGAGAAACGTTTGCTCTCTCGTACACGCGAGATCAAGAGACACTGAGAGAAACTTAATCTCTCTCTCTTGTATAAATGTCAAACCAAACTTTTTTTACAGCACCTCATAGTCCTGCTTCTTTGGCCCGTGTGTTTACATATGTTACCCGTGGGTGAGGATATATATATGTGTGTGTGTGTGTGTGTGTGTGTGTGTGTGTGTCTCACAGTCGTACATATCTCTTTCCCCAGGAGTAAACTGGGGTCAAACCAGTTAGTGTTGTCACGGCAATTTGCAGTTTAGGCCTCTGCGTGTTTGTTTGCTTTGCACATTTTTTTTGGGGGTGAAGTTTATGAATTTGTGTGTGTGTGTGTGTGTGTGTGTGTGTGTGTGTGTGTGTGTGTGTGTGTGTGTGTGTGTGAACATGCATGACCACATTTATGCAATTGAGTGTCTTTATGCGTACATGCATGTGTGCTTTTACTGTATGTGTGTGTGTTTGGTTGTGAATGATGCGTTTGTCTGCGAGACTTGGTGTGTATTCACTATGTGTGTGTGTGTGTGTGTGTGTGTGTAACACAGTAAGCTGCCCTCCGGCTGATATATATTCTTTTCACTCAAACAGCCCATTTACAGTTCTGGGGTCGGCTCCCTCTCGCTCTGCCATGACCCGGACCGTTTAGAGGTCAGCGTCAAAGCTGAACTCAGGTCAGCTCGCTAACTGACTCCAGCTCCGGTCCTCTGGGGGTTTACTGACAGCCGCGCTGCTCAAACTGTGGGGCGGGGGCCCGAAATGGGCTGTGCGGCCTCTTCTGGTGGGTCCCAGTGTGAAAAAAGGAACAAAGATGTAATCTGAATCCTCAGCGGCAAGAAAGTCTGAAGCGTTATAAGACTTTTTTTTTTTTTTTTTAGCATCTTTTCCTCTCAGTGCTCGTTACTGTTCTGCTCCTGCTCATGTTAATCACCCTTTTGTCTTTCTTCTTCTTACCTCCTAAAATATAAAAATAGGTGGTGCCACAATTATGACAGAAGTGATAGTTACAACTCGTATTAAATTTATGAACGGTTAATTTCAGAAAGGTCCTGGAAGAGCCCAGTTGTTCCTAATCTGAGGCTTGGGACCCCTAAAGTGGTATTTTCATTTGCAGGGGTCACAGGTGCTAAAAAAGGTCGGGAACTTCTGAGGCGGAGGAAGGATTAAAGCATCTCTCATGTGTATTTGCGTCCAGTAAATGTGTTAGTAGTTGATTTACATCAAAGTTGTTGAAGTAGAAGAACAATATTTGGAGTGGCAGTAGCTGGGGAAAAAAAGGATGAGCGGAGGCTGAGACTGATCAAACCCACCAGGAGCCACATCAGGATCTTCTTTCATTCCTTCGCTCTGGATGAGAAATCTCATTTACTGTTCTCGAAGCCTGAGCTGAAAATGTTTGGAGAACCTTTAACCTCAACTGTTCTGGGGGTAGATGTTAGAGCTGAGCTCCCTGAAGGCATCGCGTCCTGAAGGCAACTTAAATCAGATTTCATTGAATTAACCTGATGTATATGTGGCTCCTTAAACATCTGCAGTCCGCTATTCCTTCAGCGTAGAAGTTTACTTTTTCTCCGAGAGCTCCAGATGATTGAAACATCAGTAACTTTTTGCATGTGGAGGGGTGGATTCAGGAGAGAGGAGGCGGCGGCGGCGGCGGCGGCGGGGGGGGGGATGCGGTACGGGAATGGACTCACCAGAAATGGTCTGTTTGGGCCCCAAACCACAGAGAGAGAAAAAAAAATACGTACTCAGAGCTTTTAGGTTTGAAGATCAAAGCTGGAGTGAAGGTCAGATCCTAAAGGCTTAAATTAATGGCGAGCATAAAAAATCAGTCGTAAGAAATCGCCGTGGAGCTTAAACTATCTGACTGGTGGAAGCAGCGTCGGAGGGTTCAGGCAGTTTTCTGCTTGGTTAGCAAAACCACCGTCATGCGGCTGCTTGTAGGAATATCAGATTCGTTGAGGATGAAGAGGAGAATGATGAATTCACCTCAGCTAGTGGTATTTAAGTGTTTGGGATGAAGTTTCTGCCGTGTCCGTTTTTTTGTTTTCTTAAAGTCAATCTGAGCAAAGACAAAACAGTCAGTGAGGGGCGGGTGGGTGGGGTATGGGTTGGGTCGGGGGGGGTGGGGATCTCCATCCACCGAAGGGACAGGAAAAGCGTTTCTAAAACAGGGTGGAGTGTTTGGGGATTTCCTCGAAACAATGTCTCCTCACACCTTCTGTACGTCTCTGCCGGTGAAGGGAAATTCCACTGTTCGGCCAAACTCTCATCATCATTGTCGACTCTCTCTCTCTCTCTCTCTCTCTCTCCACCCAAGCATCCTCTCAAAAACCAGCCCTTGTATGTATGAGAGATTTATGCCAATATTAGTTGATGTTTGACGGGTTAAAAGTGAGGTGTGGATTCAGAAATCACTGATATCGATTATTATCCACAACCTCTCAGGGACGGTTATTTATTAATAATGGAAAAGATCTTAAGACGAGTTACTGAACTCATATTTAAAACCTGTCGAGCTCTGAGACTGATCCACAACGTCTCCTTCTCTGTCCAGGGTTCGGGCTTCCACGCGTCGCGGAGACAGAAATACGGCAACGTGTTCAAGACTCATCTCCTGGGTCGCCCGCTGATCCGAGTGACGGGCGCCGAGAACGTCCGCAAGGTGCTGATGGGCGAACACACGCTGGTGACGGTGGACTGGCCTCAGAGCACCTCCACGCTGCTGGGACCCAACTCGCTCGCCAACAGCATCGGAGACATCCACCGCAAGAGGAGGAAGGTGAGTACTCGCGCCGACACACACACACACACACACACACGTTGTAGACGTTTGGTGATCGTGTCGGCATCACGTTTGAGGGTCGATTAAGGTCAAAGGTGACAAACACACAGGGCGGCAAGTGCAGGGGGACACAGTCAGAGAGGTGGGACACACACACACACACACACACACACAGAAAGAGAGAGAGAGAGAGTATCAGTGTAAAACTATCCCGCTCTCTCGCTCTTATCAGCAGCGTTCTGGCTACTGAAGCGTGAGAACAAGCCCCCCCCCCCCCCCCCCCCCCCCCCCCCCCCCCCCCCCCCCCCCCCCCCACCCCCCAATCACTCCATCCTCTCCTCCACTCATCTACGTAGAGAGAGAGAGAGAGAGAGAGAGATTCCTGTCAATACCGCCCACCTTTGATTACCCATTTTTTTCGTATCTTCTCTGCTTAATTTCTGTGATTCCTCCCTCACTCTGTCCATTTTCTCTCTCTCACTCTCTCTCTCTCTCTCTCTTTTCCACCTTCTTTCTCTCCCTCTCTCCTCCATCCTCTTGCTTCTTCTCTTTCTCTCTCTCTCTTTTCTGTGCCAGGACCATTTCAGGTAATCAGCCACTTACCTCTCCCTCCTATTATCCCCTTATCCCCGGGGCACATACCTTCCTCTCTTTCTCTCTCTGTCTCACACACACACACACACACACACACACACACACACTTGATGCACACAAAGTCAATGATATAAACACACACACACACACAGGACCAGAATGAGGAGAACAAGAAGCAGAGCACTTCCGGTAAACCTCTCTCTCTCTCGATCCACCGTGGAAGGTGGTGGTGGTGGTGGTGGGGGGGTATTTCTGGGGGTGGGGTCAGGTTTCGTTGCCCCGGTGCCCAGGGATGGCGAGGGGTTGGCTGGGTCTAATCTGGGCTCTGATCCCCTCTCCTCTCCCTGGAGACCCCCGCACTAACCTCATGTAATGACCCCTGATTAGGAAGGCTGCCTCCGACACAACACAAAGAGGGGCTTTCTGTGGGGGCCCGACACACACACACACACACACACACACAAACACACACACACACACACACACATATATATAACAGTACACCAAAGCATATGTGCACACACACATCTGAACATTCCCCGCTTTAAACCAGACACAAACAGACCGACAGACACACGGTCAGTGGAGCTGCCTGCAGTAGTAGCAGTAGGATGAAGACACACTGCTGAAGTGCCTTTGAGCAAAACAAGCCACCTCCTACCTGCTGCCATTCTCTCCACAACCTCTAACCTCCCAAAGAAGGGGGGGGGGGGGGGGGGG
>NW_019174643.1:242904-245018 GCF_002260705.1 Seriola dumerili
GGGGGGGGGGGGGGGCGAAGCATGAAGCACCACAGTGGCTCAGATATAAGACGACGCCCACTTTTCCAACACCTGGTTTTTGGAGAGACTTTCATTTTCACACGAGCTCGTTGAGATACTTTTAATCCAAGGAGGAATAATCTGGACATCCTTGAAGCTTTTTTCTCTCTCGCCGCAGTGAAACATAGAATAATAACAATCCGGCGGAAACACATTGTTTGCATCCCGTCATCCTCTTGGAAAACAGTCATAATCATCTTCTCTATTTCTTTAACTGTCTTTTTTGATCTCCAGTGACGGTCGTGATTATTGCTTCACAAACGATTCGGTCCATGATCCGGTCTCTGCAGCAAAGACCTCAGGCTTTGGACTCGCGTCATGAAATCATTTCCTGCGCGCCACCAAAATTGTTAATAGTTAATGAAACACTTTAAGGGCTGGGTAACTTTAAAAGACACATCATAAACAGACTTAAAAAAACACTGGTAAGCCAAGCAACACGAAGGCTACAAACAAAAACCATCATGCAAACCGGCTCTCATCAAGCTTTGTCTTATTTTCAGGCCAAAACGGTAATAAAATGTGACATTTTCATATGAATGAATATCTTAAAGCTGATTTAGCGTTAGAATATTTTAACGTCCATCCAGTCGAAAATGGAAGCGTTTCCATTTCCTGTTTGAGAAATATTCTACACGGCATCTCGTTCCTGACAAAGATCAGACAGCAGTACGGGAAATGATGCGTTTAGTTCCACTCTGTGTTTGTTCGGAGGAAACAGTAGAAGAAGAGACATGATCCCGCCCACACGGACTGATTGACAGGTGCAAACATGCACAACCCTCGTGAAAAATAAGTAACGTGAAGATTCCCACATGCAGTCATTTATGAATCTCTACATGTATGCACACGTATCGTCCTGAACGCATCGTCAGCGCCAGGAGGGTCGACGAAGACACAGATACTAGAGACAGGCAGTGAGAAGGGCAGAGAGGTCAGCTGGGCAGTTTTCAAGGATTATGTAGGAGTGTGTGTGTGTGTGTGTGTGTGTGTGTGTGTGTGTGTGTGTGTGTGTGTGGGTTGGCAGCGCTCTCCCTCCTGTTTTCTGGGTAATAAAACAAAGTCAACAGACAGAAGCGAAACAACATCAACTGAGAGAAAGAATGAGCGACTGGCTCGCTGTCTGACCCACTGGACCAGAACTGCTCCTGTGTGTGTGTGTGTGTGTGTGTGTGTGTGTGTGTCTACCCTCCTTGTGGTTTTTGTACGGAAAAACAATCTTCACACAGCACATTAGCCTTTGGTGGATCAACAGAGCCAGCCAGTTTCCATATAACCTCGTGTTAAGCTAGGAAACTAACTCCCTCAAAGAGCCACAGCGGCCTGGTTTTCCACTACAGGCCAACCAGGGCCAAGAAGCGCCAGCCAGGACTTACACATCACCCCCAGACTGAAAACAATATCAAACATATGTATTTCTGCCACGGACAGGCCGAGTTTATCACTTGTCATGACGTTAGCGAGGCATGAAGTCTTTTCCCACGGACAGTCGGGGACGGCAGAGACGCGTTTGCCTGAAATTGTAAAGCACACGTTACAACAGGAGTCAGTCGAAACATGTCTTTTTAAGCTGAATATCAAATATTTCATCTATGTGGCAAGATTAGAGTTTGAACCTGATTTTTTAAGTTACTTCAGGGGAATAAAAACAAACTACACCGACTTATCATCACGTCATAAGTTGGTATTGTGAACACGTCGCCTATTTCTACATCATCTACATGACTCGAAGCAAAAACATTAACGTCTCTCCGTGTGCACAATATTGACTCAAGGAATCCTTTTTTTAAACCTCGTGTGACACTATAAATAGAAACCCCCGTGTTTGCGTTGTGTTGTAATAAACATGCTTGACGGTCTCAGAAAGCCCCCACCTGACCCGCGGTGGAAAAAAACGTCCGTCTGTTCTGAAATAACAGCGGGAGAATCCAGACTCTGTGTTGACAGTGGCAGCCAGGTCTTTATTTTCACCCCCTCTGACATACCTCTCACTCCGTCTCTTCTATTCCTCCACTGCCCAAATTCCCTCATACGCCCCCCCACCCCCCACCCCC
>NW_019174643.1:245079-246907 GCF_002260705.1 Seriola dumerili
CCCCACCCCAACCCCCCACTTTCGCCCTCTTTCCTTCCCCCCGTTTTGCCCTTCGCCAGCCAGCTCCACATTTTCCTTCCCCCTTGTTTTTCTTTCTTTTGGAACCTTCCCTCCATCCCTAAATTTAGGAAAAGGAGAAACAGAGGAAACAGAGAGAGAGAGAGAGAGAGAAAGATTGGAAAGAGACACGTAGAAAAACTCCAGCATCTTCAACCGGTTGCTTTTTTGCTGATCTTACATGCAGGATGTTATCGATAAATTCACATTTCTTTCTCACTTTTTTTCTTCTCATGTAAGAAACTAAAAAAGAAAAATATGGGTTCACTTAACAGAACAGAATCCCACTTCCCTGCATGTGTTTGGAAGAAGATGCTGCTCTGCATGCAGTCTTCCTCTCTCTGTGTGTGTGTGTGTGTGTGTGTGTGTGTGTGTGTGTGTGTCTCCTGTGCTTCTGCTCATCACCAGTAGAGGGCACTGCCAATTCTGACTGAGCTGAAGCCCATTCTGACTGTCTTTATTTATTTATTTATTTAAAAATCAGTGTCGAAGGTGGAATTGCACAGAAAAGATGCATGAATTAATAGTTTCTATATAGTTCAGGACAATCCTGATAACTGCAGCTGAGTGGTTTCTATATTCCCACTGCAGCTGAGGGATTACATGGTCTTCTATTGCCAGCAGTAATTATGACTGTCCATGCAGAAATCTCCAGTGGCATTAATAGTATATAGAGTTGCATAAGTCACATGTTTGGAGGGTCATTGTAAAAGAAAATTGCAATTTTATTCTGATGTTTATTAAGCATCAGTGTTGTATTAAGAGGAAGTCAGGACTTGCTTGTGCAGAATTAAGTACAGGGTAGATTAAACCATAGCAATGGATAATATTTTATGAGCTCATCTCATGTTTTGCATGTACAAGCGCTTAAATGCTTATTCTGCAGAACAGCTAGTAACTGCAGGTATGTTTAGAGGAGTAAAAAGTGCAGTATTTCCCTTTAAAGCGCTGCAGAGTAAAACCAGAAGTCTAATAAAAAAAAGAAAGAAGAGAAACTCAAGTTAAGTGCCAATACAGCAGAATTGTACTTCAATGCAGCTGTATGTTCGTTTCCACCTCTGGAAAGTAATTCAATAAACTACAAAAATACATGTTCTTCAAGCTCAAGAAGCACGTGCATGTGCATATAAAGGAAACAGTGCTGGTGTGATAACTTCAACATGGTTTCAGAGGGATCACAGGGTGAAATAATGTGATTTAGCCCGCTGTAACATCGACCTTCACCTGGTTCGCACCTTGAAAGTGTTTCAGCTCGACAACAAAGCGATTCGTGACGACAGAGGCAGGGAGAGACGCGTGGACTGCTCGTTCGACCGGGAGAAAGGAGGAAAAGGAATAAAAAAAGTATTTTAAAAAAGGAAGGATGAAGGGGCAGGGAGAGACGGGAAGAGGTGGGAGTAAAGAGAGAGAGGGAGAGAGAGAGAGAGAGGGAGAGAGAGAGGGAGAAGGAGGGAAAGGAGGGCAGAGAGAAGAATAAAGGAGTCTTTACATGTCTGTGGAACCAGCAGCTCGCAGCACTTTCACATAATTTAAGACATATGGACGTTATTAGGACGGCTGTGTCTGTGTGTGCGACAGTGTGTGTGTGTGTCTGTGTGTGTGTGTGTGTGTGTGTGTGTGTGTGTGTGTGTGTCTTTAAGCCTGTGTCTTTGCGCTGCAGGCTACAGAAGACAGTCACGTTTTTGTGGTGCAGCAAAAATGACTGTTTTACTGAACAATCCACCCCCCCACCCCCCCCCCCACACCCACACACCCACACAACACCACACAC
>NW_019174643.1:246932-248389 GCF_002260705.1 Seriola dumerili
TGTGTGTGTGTGTGTGTGTGTGTGTGTGTGTGTGTGTGTGTGTGTGTGCGCGTGTAGGAATAGGCGAAGTACTCACCCAAATTGAGCAATTATGCATAATCCAGCACAGACGGGTTAAATGGCTAAATTCACAGCGTTACACAACCTCCTTTGGCTTAACGAATATTTTCGCCCAATCACCTTCCAGTCTCTCTCTGACATTATTTTTTTATTTATTCAATTTTTTTTTTTTTTGGAGATCTTCCTGAATATTTTCCAGATGATGATTCTCAAACATGTTCGTCTCGTTTTCAAACCCTCTGATGTAAACAAAAAAACCAGCCGACAGCTGACTCAGTTAGAGTTTGAGTAAACTGTTGATTCACAGATGTAGAAACCTTTGACCCAAATGGCTNGTGTGTGTGTGTGTGTGTCTCCTGTGCTTCTGCTCATCACCAGTAGAGGGCACTGCCAATTCTGACTGAGCTGAAGCCCATTCTGACTGTCTTTATTTATTTATTTATTTAAAAATCAGTGTCGAAGGTGGAATTGCACAGAAAAGATGCATGAATTAATAGTTTCTATATAGTTCAGGACAATCCTGATAACTGCAGCTGAGTGGTTTCTATATTCCCACTGCAGCTGAGGGATTACATGGTCTTCTATTGCCAGCAGTAATTATGACTGTCCATGCAGAAATCTCCAGTGGCATTAATAGTATATAGAGTTGCATAAGTCACATGTTTGGAGGGTCATTGTAAAAGAAAATTGCAATTTTATTCTGATGTTTATTAAGCATCAGTGTTGTATTAAGAGGAAGTCAGGACTTGCTTGTGCAGAATTAAGTACAGGGTAGATTAAACCATAGCAATGGATAATATTTTATGAGCTCATCTCATGTTTTGCATGTACAAGCGCTTAAATGCTTATTCTGCAGAACAGCTAGTAACTGCAGGTATGTTTAGAGGAGTAAAAAGTGCAGTATTTCCCTTTAAAGCGCTGCAGAGTAAAACCAGAAGTCTAATAAAAAAAAGAAAGAAGAGAAACTCAAGTTAAGTGCCAATACAGCAGAATTGTACTTCAATGCAGCTGTATGTTCGTTTCCACCTCTGGAAAGTAATTCAATAAACTACAAAAATACATGTTCTTCAAGCTCAAGAAGCACGTGCATGTGCATATAAAGGAAACAGTGCTGGTGTGATAACTTCAACATGGTTTCAGAGGGATCACAGGGTGAAATAATGTGATTTAGCCCGCTGTAACATCGACCTTCACCTGGTTCGCACCTTGAAAGTGTTTCAGCTCGACAACAAAGCGATTCCTGACGACAGAGGCAGGGAGAGACGCGTGGACTGCTCGTTCGACCGGGAGAAAGGAGGAAAAGGAATAAAAAAAGTATTTTAAAAAAGGAAGGATGAAGGGGCAGGGAGAGACGGGAAGAGGTGGGAGTAAAGAGAGAGAGGGAGAGAGAGAGAGAG
>NW_019174643.1:248414-313414 GCF_002260705.1 Seriola dumerili
TCTGCGGTCGGGAGTCAACCTTGTGGTGCTGCACAGCTCAACCGTAACCTCTACGACAGCTGAGTGACACGGACAATGGACTCACGAAAACATGCCCTGAGAGACGCGACAGTCGGTCCACAAACCCCCCCCCCCCCCCCCCCCCCACACACACACACACACACACACACACACACACACACACACACACACTTGGAAGGTCCCAGAGTGACACTGCATAAAAAACTGTGTTTGATTGGCAGCCAGACCATGCAGGGAGATACCGTGTGTGTGTGTGTGTGTGTGTGTGTGTATCTGTGTATTTGTCTGACCTATAGTTACCTTTCGGAGTCTTGGCCTCCTCTCCGCCTGCACACAAACACACACACACGCACACACACACATATGCTGTCTGACTCACTGGTCCTACAGTAGCTCAACCCTGCTGCTCCGTCTCTATATGTGTGTGTGTGTGTGTGTGTGTGTGTGTGTGTGTGTGTGTGTGCGCGTGTAGGAATAGGCGAAGTACTCACCCAAATTGAGCAATTATGCATAATCCAGCACAGACGGGTTAAATGGCTAAATTCACAGCGTTACACAACCTCCTTTGGCTTAACGAATATTTTCGCCCAATCACCTTCCAGTCTCTCTCTGACATTATTTTTTTATTTATTCAATTTTTTTTTTTTTTGGAGATCTTCCTGAATATTTTCCAGATGATGATTCTCAAACATGTTCGTCTCGTTTTCAAACCCTCTGATGTAAACAAAAAAACCAGCCGACAGCTGACTCAGTTAGAGTTTGAGTAAACTGTTGATTCACAGATGTAGAAACCTTTGACCCAAATGGCTGATTGAGTGGAAACTATAATTAAATCAGCAAGGGACTGATTAACCAACTAATTACCTGATGGAGAATCCCGCAGAATTAATAAATGATGACGTAACCAACTAAATGACTCTTACCACATATCCACATCACAAACTGACTTAATAACTCAATAGATAATTGACTGATTAAGTAATTAATCAAATGACTTCAATGACGGTACGGTACAACGGAGGAATCAATTGGAACTTATCAACCAAACTAACTGACAAACCGACTCCTTGGCAAACAAAAGAGCGGCCGTGACAGCCTTGTGTGTTTTCTCAGACTGTTTTGAGGTCAGATACTGTGTGTAATCCCCTGTGGTCAGGGTTGGCGAGCGGGTCATGTAAGCTGATCTGTGACCAGCGGGCCCCAGGGCGCGGCAGCAGAGGAAATGTAGTGCTGCTAACGTCTTAGAGCGCTCTGTGATCTGCACTAACCACTCCCTAACACACATACGCAGGACATATATATATATATGTATAAATATATATACCCATACGGCGCGTACACGTAATTCACACACTTTTCATGCACACAGCAGCAGCTCAGTGGGCTATTGTTCATTCATTCTGAGGGCGACGGAGGGAGGGAAGCAGGGTTTGGAGGAATGAGCAAAGAGAGAGAGGGAAGAGGGCAACAGAGGAGAAAGAACGTGAGAGGAAAATGAGGTAGAGGACGAAATAGAGTGCGAGTGCCCAACTGATGGTTTGGTGGCTGAAACATCGACCTCAAGAACCACATGTACCCTTCACTGGCCTGGGCTCAAATCCCTCTAGAAGCTCCTTTCTTCCCTCTCAGCCTGTGTTATGTCTTACAGAAGAGAAGCAGGAACGCTTTGTCTTCACAACCATGTTCCTCCAGTGTCTTAACATATGGAAAATATACTTCCAAACACACAGTAAAGTCATTTTTCTTTGTACGCATGCTTTGAAAGCTACAAATCCAGCATAAGCTGCGAACGCGGATGCGAAACTGTGTCAAGTGTAGTTAGGTTTATCTGCACTGGGATAAAAAAAAAAAGTTGAAGGAAAGTCATAAAAAAGAACCACAGCGATAAAATAAGTCGAGAAAAACCACAGAGGAGATGCAGTTACGAGTTTGTGTAGGTCAGATAATAAAGGAGTTCATTAAAAAAAAACAAAAAAAAACATAAAAGTCGCTTCAAAATAAACAAATAAGGAAAAAAAGTAATACGCTGAAACCAATCGACATGCAAATGTTCAACCCACATCCTCACTGGCATTTCCAAAAGGACTGTGAAGGCTCTTAAAGTGAATTGAACGGGTGATTGACCGGCTGACTTATCATTAGACAGTATTTCTTGCTAATATAAAATTTGCTTGTTCAAATGTTCCAGTCTCATTTCATTGAGCAGAAAATGCAAACCATGTGTACCAGTCGCTCAACTTGCTTAAAAATGTGCTGCATTGCCACTGCGATTACCGGGGACGACGTTTCAGATAAAATAAAAACCTAGAACTTGCTTCTTTTTTTTTTTCTTTTTTCGTTGAATTTCATAAACTGAAGGAAAAACATTGTTTTAAAAAAAAAAAAAAAGACATAATTGAAAGAGTTGACATTTCAGGGAGTTTTTCACCCAAGCTGCAGCAGCGGTATCCCTCCGTTCTCTTCTGTTCCCTTCTACGTTTTCAAATAATATGCGACTGTTCTGCGGAAAGCTCTAAAAGGTTAAACGCACACGAATGTTATTTATCCAAATAAAGCTAAGTGTTAGTGACTGATTCATATTAATATAAAAGCCCTATTCTAGTCCAGTCTGCTCTCTCTTTTCTCCTCTCCCTCTCCAATGTTCTCCACATCTAAATCATTTCCAAGACTGTTTTAAGGACAGTTTTGGAGGTTAAATCAGATGGAATGTTATTTGTCCAAACAACACTGACGACTGGTGACTGATTCATACTAAGAAATACTACGAGCCGCCAGGAAAGACTCAACTCTCCCCCCCTCCTCCTCTCTCTCTCTCTCTTTTGCTCTTTCTGCTTGTCATTCTAGTTCTGCTGACTACAGGGGAAAACCTCCACAATGTATAAGTCTCTGTAAAGAGGGAGAGAGGGAGGGAGGGTGAGAGAATCAGGATGAATAAGAAACGGGCATCACAGAAAATGAATAGGATGGAAAGTCTTGTCTAGGTGCAGCTCGAGCGAGAGGAGAAAGGTTGAAGAGATATGACAGGAAAGACGTATAAAACATATATATAAATATACAAACACAATATGAGGAGAAAAGCACAGTATTTTCATGAAAGACTAGAAAAAGACGGAGCGTAATGACTACACTGACCAACAAGAACAACTAGAAAGCACTCAGAAGGTCCAAGGTTACACAATCCTCCAAATTTGGGGTTATAAACTGCCAAAGTATAGTGAAAAATGCCAGTCACAATTTTACAGAACCCAAGCAGGCGTCATCAAATTGCTTGTTTTGTAAGAGAAACAGTCCAAAACCCAAAGAGCAAGAACTTAAAATTATATAAAGCAAAGAAAAGCAGCAAATGGTCGCACTGCAGGAGCTAGACGTATGGGATTACTCAATTATCAAAAATATGTTCCGTTGATGGACTGATTGATTAATCAACTCATCATTTCAGCTGGATTATGGATAAACGCATGTTTGACCAAGGACTGCATCACATTTTGTAAATGGCAACGACCAAAAACTGAGAAATCCTTCCTTGTCCAACGACTGACCTTTCCACAAAATATGACAAATGTAAATATTACACTAGAATGAGCTGCCATCTGCTCACACGCCCCGTGAGTCAGGGTTTGCCACGCTCCAGGTTTCCTAAAGACATTCTGCCATGACTGTAACAAGGGAGGGGATCACAGTAGTGTGTGTGTAATCAGTGCTTTGTCCTCTGCTTTGACTTGCACTGGGTCAAATTAATTTCTGCATTCCGTCTGTGTGTGTCTGCCAAGTCGTAAAAGTTATGAGCGTTTAATGAAAAATCATGGCCGATCTTTATCTGTGAGAACTGACAGCTGCGGTCACATTCTGCTTTTAAAGTGGCGCTACATGCCTCTTCTTCTTCTTCCTCCCTCTCCCCAGGTGTTTGCCAAAGTGTTCAGCCACGAGGCCTTGGAGTCCTACCTCCCCAAGATCCAGCAGGTCATCCAGGAGAGCCTCCGGGTGTGGAGCTCCAACCCCGAGCCCATCAATGTCTACAGGTACACTGGGGGGGGAGTGTTGTGGTGTAGAAAAAGAATATGTAGAAATGGTGTTGTTAGATTATCATGTGACTGCAGGTAGAACTGTCATCACAGCTGGTCAGAATATCCTAAATATTTCTGCAATAAAAGTGATGGTAGGAGAATCTCAATTAGTACACGGAGAGTTCAAAGGTTGTCAGAACCATCAAAAGGTAGAAACGATATTCTTATGAGAGGTCAGAAGATCCGCCAAGCAGAAATATTGTAAAAGACAACAAAACAAAACTGCTTAAAGAAGTAAAGTCGTCATGAGAAGCAGAAACATTGTCCTTCGAGGTAAGAAACGATAGTCAGTTGAAACATCACTGATGGAGGTTAGTATACGTTAAATAGAACGTTAAATTCCCAGGTAGAAAGGTCAATGTCATGAGTAGAAGCATCAGCGTAGGTAGAAACATCTAACCTGCATGAGCTGTATTATATTTACAGTTGTACAGGTTTGTTTGTGAAGAGGAACAAGAACACGTACGAAGGTTTTACTTGATGTAACCTGTTGGTCGTCTTTCCACAGGGAGAGCCAGAGGTTGTCGTTCACCATGGCGGTGAGGGTGCTGCTGGGCTTCAGGGTGTCAGAGGAGGAGATGAGGCATCTGTTCTCAACCTTCCAGGACTTTGTTGACAACCTGTTCAGTCTGCCCATAGACCTGCCGTTTAGCGGCTACAGGAAGGTACGTGCAGTCGACATCCTCCGCTTCTCTTGGTGCTGCATGCTCTGGTTAGGTGTATGTTTTCTCACTTAAGGTGCTTTAAAGTCCAAAGTAACAGTTTAAACCCTAACCTTAACCCAAAGACGATTAGTTGCAGGTTACTCTTGGTTAAATTTCTTTTGTGTGTGTGTGTTTGCAGGGTATCCGTGCACGAGACACCCTGCAGAAAAGCATAGAGAAGGCCATCAGGGAGAAGCCGCTGTGTTCCCAGGGGAAGGATTACAGCGACGCACTGGACGTCCTGATGGAGAGCGCCAAAGAAAACGGCACCGAGCTCACCATGCAGGAGCTGAAGGTAACACACCTACGCTCAAAAATCACCTGAGTGGGAGGAGGCGGTGTGCAAACATACGCTGGAGAGAAGCCAGGCACACAAGAAGTCACTGAATCACTCGTGGGAGCGTTAACACATGCAGTGCAGAAACACGCAAACTCTGATGCACGCTGTATGTGTGCAAACACACACACAGTCACACATACAGAAGAACAAATATGACAGCAGAGATGCTCAGCTGATGTCCAAATGCAGACAGTACCAGTAAAAGACACACACACACACACAAACAGTAACACATACAGAAGAACACACTCACTGTTTACCCAGGAAAGTGGTGCCCGGGAGAACCTGTCTGGGCGCGCGCCCACGCACGCACGCACGCACGCACGCACGCACGCACGCACGCACACACACACACACACACAACACAGTCAAAAATGTCTCCAACAAATGGGATCATGAGTAACACGTGTGACATAGTAACTTATGATGATACACATCTTTAAGAAAAATATGACTGATGCCCACAGGCAGACGGTAACAGTAAAAAAAAACAAACACACACACACACACACACACACACACACACACACACGCGGACAGGCACACCCTCTATTTACCTATTAAAGCAATTCTGAGGAATTCTGTGGAAACTCAACTCTCTCTGCTTCTCTCTTGCTCACTGCGGTTTCTGGGTTAAGTCCAGGGCCAAAAATAAGTCAACACTCCCCCTGCAAGGGGTCTGAAAGAGGCCTCCTGTACGCACACACACACACACACACATATACATATATATATAAATACACACAAAGTGAACTGGGGAGCCCCTGTCGCAGAGGCCCAGGCTGAAGCACTCTCCTGCAGTTTTCTGACGCACGCATATATAGCAGACACACATGTAGGGTGAGGCAGAGACGTGTTTTGACACAGACGATGGCGGATGAGCGGTTTATAATGCGAGTCGTTGCTGCCCAGCCTCTGTGTTATTTATTCCACTACCTTAATAATGGGCCCGGCAAAGCGTACTACTAAATGTTGTTATTGGATACAAACGTCATATTTCCAAACACGTTACTTTTCAGGAATTAAAAATAACATACTTTTTATTATGTATTCGCTTTTGACATTTTTTTTGGCCCAATGTTGTTACGAAACAAATGGCAGGCTGGAGGTGTGGGGTAGTGGATTTGCGCCCAAAGTAAGGTTGAAGTCCCAGGTTATGTTTGCTCACAGTTTGGCTTCATCATAATTGACAAAAAAAAATAAAGTCACATTTTGAAAAGAGTGAATTCAAATGTCAACTCTATAACACGCAGAGTGTGAAAATCCCTTTTATAGAATCGTAAATTCTATATTTTGTGCTGCTGTTCCCTTAAAAAAAAAAAAAAAAAAAAAAAAAGTAATCACGCCTATGGGCGTTTGGTATTTGGCTCATATCCACCATCACCCTTCAGCACGCAACGCTGCCATCTACATTTCCACTCTCCGGACTCTTTGTTCAAGTGACAAGTAATTAACCCATCAGAAGCTGAGGGAGAATCCAGTTGGCTTGCCAGCGAAGTGAAGACAAATCAACTCAAACGCCCCTTAGTACACTCCCAACTCTGGTCATGTAGGGAACAGTAACAGTGATGGGCAGGAACTCTGTGTTGCAAGGTAATTAACAAAAAAGGAAAAGCATTAACACACTGATCCATCACTCCGCCTCTCTATCGTCCCACAGGAGTCGACCATCGAGTTGATCTTTGCTGCCTTCGCCACAACTGCCAGCGCCAGCACCTCCCTCATCATGCAGCTCCTCCGCCATCCTGCTGTCCTGGAGCGCCTAAGGGAGGAACTGAGAGCCAGGGGCCTCCTCCACAACGGCTGCCTCTGCCCCGAAGGAGAGCTGAGGCTGGACACCATTGTGAGCCTCAAGTACCTGGACTGTGTCATCAAGGAGGTGCTGAGACTCTTTACGCCCGTCTCAGGGGCCTACCGAACCGCCATGCAGACCTTCGAACTTGATGTAAGTGGCCCAGTGATTGTTACAGATGATTTACGTCTCTTTAATATCTCTTTGTGTGTCTCTTATCAAGCGTAAAATGATGAAATCATGCTTTACAAATCATGCTTTCATTCTTATATGATGATAGTCCAATTAAAGTACAGTCAACTAGCTAAAAAGTCAAGGACTGCCATCTAATTTCAAAAGAATTATCCATTACAAGTTAGTACATAGTCTCATCACAAAGTTGTACTTAACTAACCCTCAACATTTCTCTGTCTTTGTATCTCCAGGGAGTCCAGATTCCCAAGGGCTGGAGCGTGATGTACAGCATTCGGGACACCCATGACACCTCCGCAGTCTTTAAGGACGTGGATGCCTTCGACCCCGACCGCTTCAGCCAGGAGAGGGGAGAGGACAAAGAGGGACGTTTCCACTACCTGCCCTTCGGCGGTGGCGTCCGGTCCTGTCTGGGCAAGCAGCTCGCCACCCTTTTCCTACGCATCCTCGCTATCGAGCTGGCCTGCACCAGCCGCTTCGAGCTGGCCACCCGGCAGTTCCCCCGTGTGGTCACGGTACCCGTGGTCCACCCTGTCGATGGGCTGAAGGTCAAGTTCTACGGCTTGGACTCCAACCAGAACGAAATCATGGCCAAGTCAGAAGAGCTGCTGGGAGCGACAGTTTGAACGGCAGAGGGTTGACGAGTAGGGGTGGGGGTTAGTGATCGAAGAGGTCTTTAGGGAGAAGATTGAAGGAAGGAAAGAAATATCAGAGTTATCTTTTCTTCTCCACCTTTGTTCTGACAAGTTGGAGGTTTTTTTCAGACTAAAAGAAAAGCAGAAGTCTTCATCTCTTCTTACAACTGATGATGATTGAGACTTTCCTCTGAGACAGGAAGAAGCTGCCAAAAAAGTTCCTAATTATGCTCTATTCTGTGTATTTTTTTAAAGAAATATACAAACAAAATGTATGTACAAAAAAAAGCTATGTAATATAATTTGAAAGAGAATGTGGGTAGTGCACAACGGGAGAAAGAGAGGTATGGTGGTACTTTTGGCGAAATGAAGTGTTGAAACAAGAAAAGTATAAGTAGGGATAGTTATGGAAGGATGGCAAGATGGATGAAACAGGGTATAGGATGAAAGAATGATATTTTAGCATTTTGCTTGTGCTTAATCAAAATCAGTGGACCATTTCAGTTGTCTAGCAGGGTAAAAGAGATGGAAATATATACTGAAAGTTCGAGATTTTCTGGTCCAAAAATTGGTATGTTTGTGGTCAGGCTTCTTCATGGTGCCACCGAGATTGAACTCGATTTCTTCTCAGTTGAAAAAGATTTGAAAGAATGACAGAAATCAGCGGTGGCTTTCTTTCAGGTGTTTTCCATCAAAGGTCTATCAAAATTCAAATTGTTTACTAGCTTACACATGCAGTGAAAAGGATCATAGCACAGTGGGTAGCAAGTTGTGGCACAGATTGACATGTTGCTGAGCTTGTCAGATCGGCTCTGACGGTTTCTTCAAGCGAGCTGTATCATGATGCAGTAAATACAGTTTATATTTGTGGCGCTAATGAGAGTCAAGTATCAATTTAGGCAGCGAAGGGAAGGGCTGTGCTTAGAAAATGTAAGGGATTTAGTTCTGATGTGGGAGATGTACTGGCTGCATATTTTAAAGGGCAGAACACATAATATTTAATGTAAATGGGCAATTTGTTCTGTTTCTTGCAACAACTTTGCCTGCTGTTTTTTCATGAACTGATTTTTAACCCAACGGTCTCCATATTGCTTCCATTCATGCGCCGTACAGCAAAAATAAGCTTCTCAAACTACCAACATTACAAAGAAACATTGGAAATGTAAAGGGGAAAAACTAAAAAGAGTCTTTAGTTTCAATTCTTGCTGGAAGATGAATGCCATTCAGTAATCATTCAGTACACTTTCTCTTTTGGGTTCCAAATTACAAACCCTAAAAAACAGGAAGTGATCAAGAGACAGAATAGAAACTGCCCTCACGAGAAACTCAAAGAAACTGCAAGCCCATATTCTGACATCCTAAATTCTACCTTGAACCTAGATTTTCTAGTTATCAATATCTCCAGTGAAAAACATCACTCTCTTCTTCGTCTCTGCAGCCCACAGGTTGCCCATCTGCATTGCCTCAAATTGTTGCCCATTTATACGGCATATCCAAGTAATCTTGGTGGTGTGTGAACTCAGGTGCTGAGTAGACATAGTGGTGAATAATGAATAAGCCTTTGCTTTTTTTTTTTAATTTTTTTTTTTAATATATTTAACTCTGACTGACTGCACATAAAAAGACTATCACTTACTTACTGATGTAGTTTCAGAGCTGGACCGATTACTTTTTGAAAATCTCTCAATTACTTTGTGTTCACATAAACAAAAATATATCAGGGGTTTTCCGTGAGTGTTTCTCTCACTTGACGTATTAGCTTCTCCAACAATTCTGTCCCCCCCCCAAGGAGATCATTTTGGTGGTGCATGCAGAATCAACCAACAGGAATTCCCAATTGGCATCACACAACATAAAAGTAACTGAATCCAGGTCAAACAGTAATAAGGTCCAGGCCTGCTTTGTAAACTCTCTCAACCTGTGCTTTGATTAATGAAGTACACTTCTAAGTTGCATTGAGATTGTACTCTCTCGGACGGTGACTTTATCCCACGATGAGGATACGATGAAGAACTCGCTCTCACAAATCGGCGCAAATTCCTGAGCTGGAGGAGGAGAAAAAGACAGAGGGATAAGGTGGAGGTGGAGAGGAGATGACCTACATACATGCTGCTTGAGTGTTGCTTTGTCATTCTGTGTTTGTTTATTTGTGTGCTGTTTTTATTTTTTCCGTCTCCTTGGGGTAGTCATTTTAAGTTCTGTGGAGAAGGTGACGTTCTGTCTTGCTGCTCCTCCAATCAACGCTAAGAATGCAAAAACAAAACAATTTCCATGGTTAAAGCAACTTTATTAGCTAAAAGAGATTTATTGTTTGAGGTGATTGCACAATCAGGACTCTCAGAGCTTTGTGTGCTCCATTAATGGAGAGGGAGATTTCTCTCTCATTTTCCCATACATGGAAGGCTTCGACAGCGGGACTCTGGGACGTGTTAGCGGAACCCTGGGACATTCTAGAATGCTCGGACACAGTTCTAAGTTCCAAACCGAAGCTTGAGAGAAAGAGAGAGAGAGAGAGCGAGAGAGAGAGAGAGAGAGAGAGAGAAGGACCGATGAGGTTTCAGGGGAGGGCAGGGTCACGCTCACAGGGCTTTTCCTATTGGACGATCCTGTTGCCCAATAGCATTCCAGATGGATTCTGCCTGTGCCAGATATTGTTCACTCTTTCTACCAACCACACCACTGATGTCTTCATGATAAAAAAAAAAAAATATGAAAATAGAATTTTTTTTGCTGCTTTTCTTGTGTATATTTTCTAATTGAGAGTTATAGATTGCAATAGTTTGTATCAATTGAGATTTGCTATTTCTTTCTCTTCATATATATGTATATATATACATATATGTACGTATGTATATATATATGTATGTATATGATTTAGCTGGTTAAAATATTTGCATTTTGTGAAAACAAAAAGAGCATTTATAGGTTATAGTGTATATTAATTTGTACAAGATTCCTTTCTTTAGCAAGCCGTGGGGAAAATCAGCTATTTACGTCTACTAATAACCTAATATTAATGTTATTGTACGATTAATATTGTTGTTATAAGATATTTGAAATGCTATTTTTTATTCTATTACAGATTTAGAGTTTTTAGCCTAAATGAGAAGGTCTTTGGTAAATATTGGATGTATTTAGAATGTTATGTATTTCAGTTATATTGTAAACAGTGTTTAAAATGTTAATATTGTTGATTTGATTACTGTAATAATTATTATTTGTTTTTGTTATTCAGACTTATTATCACTGCATTTTATTTGATATTAATTATGGAAAACAGAAAGCACTTGCGAGGTATGTCTATTTTTTAAGTGCCATGCGACTACACTTCCCCTTCCTCTCACCTGTTGGTTTCTCTGAACCTGTCTTATGTCATTCTGTACATAATATTTGTATTTCTTTTTACAGGAAAATATGTTCATTTAGTTTAAATATGAATGTCTTGTTCTACTTTCTTCCTTTCCTTTTTTTTTTTTGTTACCGTGATTGTTAAATGTACTCCTGTAATAAACTATAAAGTGGAAAAGATATCTGCATAGTGATTTGTTTTGGTACTCTTCTCCTCCACCTAGCTTGCAAAAAAGATAAGTAGAAAAACTACAGGTTAATTAACTACAAATTAATTCCTATCATAGCTGCACATGGCAGCTGCAGTATGTTGAGATATAGTGATCGTTACACAGCTAAAATTATGTGTTTAGGCAAAAAATAAATAAAAAAATGAATGTTTGAAAATGTTCTGGTGGGAGACAGGACACAACATCTGGTTCCTGACAATCAAATAAAAAAAAAAAAATGTTATAATATATCCCTCCTATAACCAACTTTATATTCATGCTTCTAACTCACTGGCTCAGTGACCAGCAGTTTGGCTACCAGCTGATGAGTGATGTCCAATCATATTCATGCATGTGCACGGTGCAGCGATTTTAACCTGATGCTACATGGGTCGCTCGCTCCACCAGCACCACAGTTCCTGCTCAGATTTGTTCAGAGCTCCCTCCAAGACCCTTTCCATCATATCCAAGTGTATAATTATACGGTGTGGTCAGTGCCTTGACATAAATGTCTCTGACTGAAATATCATTCAGATCAATGATTCATATCATTTTAGAAGAGCAGGGTCAAAGTAGAAACAAGCAGCCTAATTTGTGAAATGTGATATTGAGATGGTTGGCAACAAATCTTCAACAGGCTTGGTGCTTACATAAATAAATGTATCCTGACATTAGACAGACTTGATTAAATCACACTTAAAAATTTCCTGAAAAATAGCCATGTCGATGAAACTATAGCCATGTTTTTTGTTGTAAATGCTAACCGCTTTGTTATTGAACTCTTCAAAGTGAGCCCAACAATGGGACTGAGACTCGTCATGTGGGGAACACACAAGAAACTGGTGGTCTGGTTCGGGCTCTCGGCACAGTGACTGACTGATGTCTCAATGCCTACATATTTGTTTTTATTTCCCAGCCAGCAGATCACAGTGGTTTGTGAACATCAAGAAGAAACCGGCTGTGATGTTTCACTGGGAGTTTTTCTTTAGCTTGATGGAAGACAGAAACAGAGACAGAGGAAGAGAGAGAAAGAGCACAATGACACAACGACACACACTTCAAAGACTTTGTTGTAAAGTGCACAAACACACACACACACACACACACACACACACAGATATATACGGAAATACACACAAACGCACACAAGACGTTTTGGAAATAAGCGATACCATAGACACATGCTCACAAACAATATGACTATAAGATAAGACGGAAAGAAACGCCAGCTTAACAGTTTGGACACACATAGTACTTGCGCACACACACACACAAAATCACACACAGCTTGTGGGAAGAACAAGGAGTTCAGTTCTGTTTGTTTGTAGCTTTGCCGCCAGGAGAGACTTATTGCCACACTAAATACTCCAAGATGAACCACTTCAAGGGAGCCGAGTGTTTGTGTGTGTGTGTTTCTCCGTCTCCTGTTAGTTGTGGTGTGTGTAGACACGGATTGATGGTTTTCATGAATGGAGGGAAGTTCTGTGATCACGGAGCAGCTGACCTCTGTTGACATATGTAATTGTTTCAATACAAATAGTCCATATTTTCATGTTTGTCGTTATGTTATGTTGTCATTACATGTGCTGCATGAGTGTAACGTGCGAGTTACATAAGCGGAGAACTCACTGGATGATACGCTCCAGATAAAGAGTAAAACCTTCTTCTCTTGCAACTGAACCAAACCAGAAAGCATTATTGAAATAACAGATCGCGTAGGTATCGCAATATAGGTCATTTTCGATTCTTCTGTGGTTCATGTTAGGTTACATTTAGGGAAGGATGATCTTCATGATTAAAGTGAAATCAGTGTTGATTGTTGGTAGATGCAAGACTCCGGTTTAAGACACCTTGGACACCCAGTCATCCACCCAAACTCCCTCAGACTTTTTATGTTGCTTTAACAAACTGGGAGAGTTATTCTTCACACAACTGTTAGAGGTGTACCGTTAGGAAAATAAAAGCAGATAATTTTATGTCTTTGAGTGAGAGATCAATGCTCTCGTTTCTGTTTCATCAGTTAAAGCAACTAAAAGAAAACAAACGAAGAGGAGACAAAGAGAAAGTGGTGGGGGACTGGAGGAGGAAGACAAGTAGAGAATCTGATGATGAAAGACAGAGTCCTCTCAGCTGTGACTCTTTCCTCCTCTGAAGGATTAAACCTCAGTTATTATCCAGCGGGCTGGATGCACCAGCACACAGTCGAACCCTCAGCTGCAGGTTATTAGGAATCACAGAGCTCCTGAGAACAGACAATAACCAATCAGTGCGCAGACTGAGTCAACAGTACGAGACCGCTGCGGGAGCAGGAGTGTGACCGCTCATCTCAAGACGGGATGATGAGAGGAAGATAAAAAGAGAGAGAAATGAGAGAGACATTGAAACTGAATAATGATAGTCACAAACTTCATGCAGGACTGTGATTTAGTCCAAATCCTGTAGCACTGAGGACTTTAGTTCAGATTAGTCAAGATTAGAAACTTATAAAGTAGAGGGAAGAATTCATAGGATGAGGAAAACAGAAACTGAATGCGTATTTCAAGATTAATTATTATTTTTCCTCTCCGTTTATATCTCTATCCTTTAAATGAATACACCTTGCTCTGACTTTTACAGGTCTTTGTGCTAATCTTCGCCTTCCCACTTGTTTGCATTGTTTTCCATCGGTTTTTAGCCTCTTTAGCAGCATGGCTCTGCAGGGATGGGAATGCTGGTCTGTTGGTCCATCTTTCCAACAATTATCTCAACAAATGTTTGATGGATTGTCATGAAATTTTGTTCTGCCGTTGAAGGCTCCCAGAGCGACGAACTTTCACGACATTGGGAATCCGCCGAGTTTTCCTCTAGTGCCACTGGGAGGTCAAAACTTTGACTCAAAATATCTCAATATCTCCTTGATGGATCGGCACAAAAATTTCCACACTTTAAAAATACCCAAATGATGTATACTCAATCCCCTGACTTTTCTCACATCACAGCATTTCAGCGTGTGACCAGGGTCAAATGAAAGCAAAAGTAACTTTATGATGTGTGTTTTCAATTTCATATCAACAGTTTGGGGACTTTCAGGGGTCATTGACGGGGCTTCCTGGATTTTATGGAGCAGAATTTATGATGATGATCATCAGGTCAAAACACTTAAATTCCATCAAGAGAGAACACTACAAGAGCTGTTTTACATTTTCACATTTCAGTACGTGACTCTAGGTTCTCAGAGACAGATTTTTTTAATTTGTCTAATAATCAATTTATGATCAGAAACCTGGAAAACTAAAGACATTCCCATCAGCCTTGGCTGTGCTTTGTGTTTAGTGCTGAACAGCAAATATTAGCATGCTAAACTAGCTTGCTTTGTTAATACCATTTTGTTTTGAAAGTTCAGCCCATGACGATGCAGAGATGCCAATGTTTACAGAGACCATTTTCTTTATTTTACATGACAAATAATCTTAATAACTGCTTTATGAAGACTTGGTGCGACCCAGCAGATAGGTTGTAGCCTTTAAGTGTGTGAGTCAACTATCAGCATCCCGAAATGCAGGAAAGAACTACTGTACATGGAAGCTTAAGGAGGCATCAGCAGTTTTAATTCTTTACTAGTCCTGGGGGCAAAACTGCTGTTCAAAGTTTATAAAGATCTTCAGAAAAGTCTGCTTTTGGAAGTTAGCCAGTTTGATTTTTTCATCTCAGAGCAAACACTGTTTCCTGTAAGAGGCCCTGAGTGGTTTTTCTATCATAAAGAAAGTGAGGCTGCAGCCGGAAGCAGCAGAAGCTTCTGACACCAAGCTTCCAACTGCAGGAAGAAATGTCAATCTCATCAAAGAACAATTAAAAAACAAAAAGACTAAAAAGGGTTTGGGGACAAAAAGGGGACAATAACCTCTTTCTGTGCTGTAAGGAAAGGGAGAAGAAAGAACAGTGAGCGGCATACAGCGCAATTTGTCTCACTGCCAAACTGCAAAAGTATCAGGTTTCCTTAAAATCTTCCTGGTGCACGTACAACTTACTTGTTCATTTCATTGTCTGAATATGACTTTGCCTAAGGGCACTTCGTTGCACAATTGTCAGTATTTCCAAATAGGCATTAAACATCCATTGGTAACTTGCCATGTGTTTCAGTATGTATGAAGTGTGATTTTCCTCGTTGCAGTAATGTGGGGTTTTCCTGCATGATGGCCTGTCAAACCTGTGTGAACTACTCCTGGTGTGTCATTTCTTTTTAAATCTGGCTGTACTGAGCCAACGGCTCCGGCTGGCAACTCGTATCTGTTCTTTCGCAGATGTAATACATCCAGAAAAATCATTTATGACTTACCAATGTTGGTACTGCATGCAATCACTATCAAAGGAAATGAGCAGAGATGGAAGTTATTTGGAAGTTCGCCCTCTTGGTCCCATCTAACAACAGAAGCTGTTCCAAAATGTTTCATGTCAAGTACTTTCGAGTTGATTCATGTAATATTTTGTTCCAGAAATTCCCATCTGAGAAGGTTGCACCCTCCGTCCATCCATCCATCTGTCCATTCATCACTCTGCAGTCCGTGTGCAGCCAGATATACACTGAATAAAACCCAGTAACATTCTGTTATTTCTTCAGGATTTTCAAATAAATTCTGCTCCATAAAGTTCAGATTTTGCCAGTTTCTTCCGTGCCTAATCAAAAGAAAAATCTTAAAAGAAAAAAGAGGTCCAGGTCCTACATCCAAAACACACAGTTGTTCCCATTTCTAACATGTCAATTTTACCTTGATATGATAACAGTTTGTGTGTTCTCCAGTATATGATAAAGAAAGGCCAAGAGTGGGAGAATTCGCTTTACCCAGAGAGGAGTGTGCGTTTCAGCTGTAGCAGCTATAGCTTGATAACAATATATTTAATTATGATTCATCTGATTTTTCATGAAACGGACGAAATGGTCAAAACAAGGATTTTCTCCAGTGAGAAACAGCAATACTGAATAATGCTGAAGCTTTTGATGGAAATGAATATGTGAAAATGAAAAACAGTCATTCTTCTCTCATGACAAAGAAATTTAAGTAGCTGTGATTTTGCTGAGAGTCCACCCAATGACCCCTAGTCCCGAACTGTTGATATCAAATAGACAACAGATATCACAAAGTTTCGTTTTCAGTTGACACTGGTCACAAACTGAAATAGTGATCTGGCTACTGTGTTGTTTATTTAATCTCTTTGCAGTAGAGAAGAAAAAGAAAGTGAGAGAAAAGGTGCGACTTTCTGAGAAATTAAAAAACAACATAAGGAAGAAACCGTTGCATAACATGATTGACTCCACTACCAAGAAAAACAAAACTAAAAAAAGAGAGAAAAAGAAGAGAAAGAAGTGTGGGACAGAGATAACAGCTAAAAAGGAAATGTTTCATGACACACCGAAAGAAGGAAAAGCAAAAATTCATGTGATGATGGGAAGATAAAATCATAGATAAACTGTGGGGATTACCACAGGTGTGTGAGTTTGTGTGTGTAAGGTCATGAACTTCAGGTGAACTCGTAATGATGCGTCTGAAGCACAGCAGGTGCAGGAGTCAAACTGAGTTCAAAGAACAAACACGAACACGCCCACATTTGTAATTTCTATACTTGTGAGGACCCACGATGGATTCCCTACCTGTAACCCCCAAACTTCACCCTAAACTTTATCTCAACCCTCAAACAGACTCTTTGAAAAAGCAAGGATGCCACTCACTTTCCAGAAAATGTCCTCAAAATGTCTAAAATTTAAACTAGTCCCCACAAAGATAGAAGTATAAGAACACACACACACACACACCAGAACATATGCAGAACAGTAGTTTGAACAATGAATAAAATATGTATTGAGTACGTGTGTGTGTGTGTGTGTGTGTGTGTGTGTGTGTGTGTGAGAGAGAGAGAAGTGAGTCCATGGACGTGCTCATCCTTTGATGTGAAACCTACATGATCTGACATGAAAGCCAACTGTCTCACTATCACATCACTCTGGTATTCATTCAACATGAACACAAATTACCAAATTTTGTGCCCAACAGCGCCACCTATCTCCCAAAATGTATCATGAGAGCATAAGGTAACATGTAGGGAAGAAAAACAAATAAATAAATGATTAAAACAACCCCCAAATATTATAAAATTAATTAGTATTAGTATTGATTTCCTTCAATATATTGATTTAACTAAAATAAATGATTGAATGAAGAATGTATTTTTTCCTATATATTATAAAATTGATTAAAAACACATGTATGCAGTATGTTTCATCACAATGGAAACTCAACCTTGAGTAAGGCTGATGTGTGTTGTTTTGTTTCAGTGTTTAACCCCAAAGAGGCTGATTATGAATTATTGATGACGACGCTAACAAAGTTAGTATCAGGTTCAGACAGTCTGACATCACCCTATTGACCACTGGCACAAGAGCTGTGTGCTGGTGAACTGTGCATATCCACTTACACATGTCCATGTGGTTGTGTATCCTGTATTTATAGATGATTTTATTTTTGCCAATCTGAGCATTTTTTTTTTAATGTCAGTGCAGATATTTATTTTCTCTCCATTTGATGGTTTCCATGCCAATAATATAAAAAGAGTCAGATTATCCCCATATTTTATTCCCTAACATGGGATAATTAAAATAAGAAAAAATAGTAACAATTTCAAAGTAGGAAAAACACATATTTAAAAAAAGAAAAGGCTATGTTTTATTTTATAGACAATGGAGTCTGATACTAATCTCATGGCATTGGCTTAGGGATCAATGATGAAACGCTGACATGCCACTAAAAGAAAACATGATCTCTCACATACTCCCACTGTAACCCCAAACCATGAGAGGGTAGTCAAATCATTACGTCTGATTGATAAGGGAAAGCTGAGCCTCGTGTCATTTTACGAGTGACATATCACCAGGGAAATGAGGGCAACAGTGATCAATGAAAGTGACTGGTACATAACATGAATACACTCTCCTGTTAAAACTGAGGTTGTGAGAAAGAGGAGAGGGAAAGGGAGGAACAAAGAGGAAGAGATAGCCAGAACAGAAAAGGAGATAAAACTGAAGAGAAAGATAGGGAGAAAATGTGAAAGAGAAAGCAAGAAAAGAGGAGAGGGATAAAGTATGAGAGATTTCTGGCATCTTCCAGTTGATGACAGCGATTGATCTGAACGTAGTTAAATATTCAGAGCTTCTAAGCATGCCAGTAATCTCCATGGAGTCCTGCCACTGTGTGAAGGAGAAGGTGGCCATTTGGCTCACGACGAGGGTTCAAACGTTCAACATTTCAGGTTTTAATCAGGCTCAGATTGCAGGATTTTTTCAAATCACAAACACACTTACACTACTAGACTACGAAACAGCTGTGCATCATGTGTAATACAGTATTTATTGGGATCATCTTTTTTTCTGCAGTAACTACACAAGAGTTCATCCATTTCTTCCTTGTCCGTACAGTTGCAATTTCAAGTATCTCATAATCTCACATCTCACGCGTATTTCATTATCGCGTCTCATAAAAGTCATATTTGATTTGTCTCTTGTTTTCTATGAAAAGTTGAATCTGGTCTGATGAAATAAAAAGTAATTAAATGGGTTTAAACATTTTCTGGGTGGTTCTGATTAGAATTATGGCAGATCTGGACCACAATTCTTTTCAAAAAAAAAAAAAGAAGCTTCAAGTGGCTGTAATCTGATCCCAAATAAAACTATTTAGACCAGAACAAACCAATAATTGATGAGCCAGATACCTGCCTCCACATCTGTATTATACCTTCATACATGTTCCACACATACTACCTTAAACTCATCTAATTGAACATTGACAAAAAAGGGTGGGGAATGCCGTATCCTTCCGCCTTGTGGTCACATTTTCATCATTACTTACTGGGTGTTCTTGACTGGGTTTGTTGGAGATGCTTGCACCCAATCACATCTCCAACATCCCCACTGTCAGAGTGAAGAATAAGAACTGTGTTATTTTAGAGGGTTGTTGCCTTCGTCTTAAAAATAGGGAGAATGGGAGGAGAATAAGAGGAGAAAAAAAAGAGGAAAAGGAAAGGGGAAAATGAGAAAGAAAGTGAGGAATGAAAGAAGGGTAAAGAAAATGGCTGAGGATGCTGGAGAGGTGGAGAAGAAATGAAAGAGGGGGGAAAACTGGAACACAAAAAGAGAGTAAAATGATTGAAAACGACTTCAGGAGAAGGAAAAAGGAGTGAGAAAGGGCAGATGAGGGGGACAGGAGAGTAGAAAAACAGGGAGTAGAGGGGAAAAATGAAAAAGAAAGGTGAAGGAGAAAAGGAGCAAAAGGTGAGGAGATGGGCAAAAGAAGCACAAGGGGAAGGAGAAATGAAAAGAGGGCGAGGATGAAGGAAAAACCAAAGAGAAAAGAGAAGAGAAAGAAAGAGAGAGAGAGAAAAAAAGTGCTAAAAAAAACAAGGGGAAGAAGATAATAAGGAGGAACAGGGAAAGATATGACAAAAAGAAAAAAGGAAAAAGCAGGAGGAGGTGTGTATCAGATTTGTGTCTTGGCCCCGCCAGCTAACCTCCTCTATCAACCCATTAACATCTAAATTGTTGAGGAAAACTCCTTTTCTTTATCAGTGCCATCTCACACACACACACACACACACACACACACACACACACACACACACACACACACACACACACACACAAACACCGACTATTTTGACTTCACTTGCCCTCCAGTTCTTGGGCTCTTATCTGCTTTTATGAAGGAACAATGGCTTCTTTCAGCCGTCTGCCCTCCCTCTCCGTCCAACTCTCTCTCTCCTTCTCCCCTCGTCTTCCTCAGCCTCTCTCCATCCTCGGAATGCAGATTTCCGACCACAGGGTTTGAAGTCAGGCTGGAGGGGAGCTAATTATTATGGAAAAGAGAACAAGACACGGAGGGAGGGAGGGAGGGAGGGAGAAGAGATAGAGAGTCTGGAGGGGGAGAAAGAGGCAGACAGATGCAGAGAAGGAGACGAGGAGAAGAGCAGCGCTGTTGTTCATTAGCAGAAGAAAACCAAAAAAAGAAAAGAAAAACCCAAAGAGACAAACACAGAAGAAGTGAGGAGTTCATTTCCCATACTTTACATGGCTTTTAAGGGCTGGTAAACAGCTGGGGCATATCCCAGCATGCACTGAGGGGCGAGGTCTTGTTGGATTTTTGATCCACCTGACTTAAACATGTTTGTGGAATGAAAGATGAAAGGACGGACATCAGGAATTAGTCCAAACCCACTGAGCAACCACACTACCCTAATACACAAACACAAAAACTACTCACTGTGTACCAGATCTGAACACAGTGATCGACCCGGGTGTTGACCAAAACAACTGCACCGGGACCCTTTAAAGGCCGAGGTCTTGTTGTGGTCACAAACAAATTCTGGAGGAGGAAATGTGACCCAATTTTCGATCTGAGCTCTCACAAAGTGTAAGCGTAAGCATACTGGGAATGCAGATGAGCAAAACCAACAGTTGCTAGCAGCTAGCAGGAGGATCAATGGAAGTCTGATCTGGATTAGCAAACACTGCCCTCTGTGCATGTTTGATCTTCTTCAGGACCTTTTCCTTTTGTTTAATCTCGCACACCATCAGAAGCATCCAAAAAGAAAAATGTCCATCTCATGGTGGTGCTAGAGGAAAGAAATGTCCAAAAAGTGTCCAAAATTTAGACAATTTCCATAAATGGCATGACTTCAATAGTTTCCGGGCTAAAGTGGTGGACCGAGCGACCAACCTTGGCATCTTTAGAGCAACGCCACTACCATGACTAATTTGATACAGATATAAAAAGGTTGTGTTCACGGGTAAAAGAACACAATGTCTGCTGCTGGTAGGAAAAGGGAAACTGGCAGCAGCTGTTTCCCAGGTAATACATTGAAATCTTATGAACCTAATATACACCAGTATGACTGCAACTTATTTCATTAGGTATCCAGATTACTTAGGTCATGTGCAAAGCATTATGGTCAAAGTTATACCGATTCTACCACCAACAACAATCACGATATCAATTGGTGTTGTTGTTTCGGGAGGAAGAAAGTTTCCTTGGTTATAAAGCCAGTAATCATCGACTACGACCGCCTTTGCCACTGGGAAAGGGCTGTTGCATTCACATTGCCACGAGATGTTGGTTGTCAGGTAAACATAGATGGTTGTTTTAAGCTTGCAAACCACCAACTAGCGCTGCCATCTTCCTGGTATGGACATTCTCGATTCATCAGAAAACCGCAGCTGTCACAGATAAAGGTTTAAATGTTTGAAAAGATGTCCTTTTTGGATGAAACTCAGCAACGCAAAACAAATCAAGGAGAGAAAAGGCAGATGTGGAGAGAGACTGAGAAGGTAAATAGCATATGATGATATGATAATTGGTCCCTGTCTTTATATAACCTGAGACTGTATGTAACAGTTGTAAGATACTCTTTGCAGGAAATATTGGACAAAAAAATTTAAAACAAACAGACCGTTGAAACGGTTGTTGCACGTCCAACAAACTGTGTCAATGAGACATAAGGAAGAGAAAATATCCCCTCCATTTACTTTATCTGATCTTGAAACAAATCAAATCCCGACCGCACAAATGTGAGTTTGTCATGTACTGACATTTGAAGAGTTCATTTACAAAACCCATGTTTCCCATACAGTGCTAATATCCAGGCGGTCCGCCCAGGTAAATTAACAGAAGCCAAGTACATTTCTTTAAAATTCATTTTGGGCCCTTTGATGCACGGAGCTGGCGATGCTCATCGACGTAGATTTCAAGCAGCCGAGATCTTAACGCTGCCAAGTGCTGAAAGCTTGTCATTGAGGTACATGCTCATAATTTACTTCACTACATCTGTGCTGCTCGGAGCGTCTGTGCCAACACAAACTATACGGAGAGACAGTTTGAATCGTAGCCTCAGTAATGAGAAGGAAGTAGTTAGCTAATGTTGTTGCACTGCCATTAGCTAATAGTACTATTATAGTATGGCTGTAAATCCTTAGTGGCTAAAGTGCTCTTTACTCATAGTCTGTTGATAAGAGTGAACAAGGGGATGGAGCGATGTTTGAGTTTGTCTCTCATAAAGGAAGAAAAAAGTTTTCACAGAGTCAGATGAGAAAACTGATACTGTCAATACATTAAATATAAAGCTACGGCCAACAAACGTTTAGCCTAGCTTCGTGTAAAGATTGGAAGTAGGGGAAAATAGTGAGCCTGGCTCTGTCCAAAGACAACACAATCCACATTAGCATCATTAGAGCTCACTAATTAACACGTTATATCTTTTCCTTGTTTAATCCGCACAAAAACTGACGTGAAAATAATATGTTGTCGTTTTATGGGAAGATACATAACAGAAAAACTCATAGTGTATGTTGAGCTAAGCTGTGGCAGTATGTCTATTATGAATAGAAATCACATTTTCAGGTTAAACAGCCCAAAAATACCAGAGGAGAATTGCCAGGCCAGAACAGATCAAACTCAAACATTTGGGCGGGGCGAGGTCCTGGCTCCAGCCGCAGTGTTTTTTTGTTTGGTTTTGTTTTCCGTCGTAGTGCAGGCAGCTGCAATAATGTTTTTGTTATGATATCACTGGCACAGAGCAATGATAACAAACTGCATCTGAATCCTGATGAACAAACATGCTGCTGGGAACATGTTTTTGAGGCGGAAATGCATCGGCCTGATGAAGTTCTTCTGTTTACTGCAACTGTTGCTGGAGTTTTGACCTCTTCAAGTTTGAGTGTTGCATCGCTTTCGTATATAAAGGCGTGGACCACTAAATATATCCAGTGTTAGGTAATGATTCACCTTTTAGGCAAATTGATTGAAAGGCGTTCTGCTGTGATTTGCTGGCACTGAACGGAGGTAAACCAACTTATCCTTCCAAAAATATTCAGATAATGTCACGAACGCTGTCCAGGGTGCTGAACCGGAGGTTGCCCTGGGCGTTTCCCAACAGTCACACAAATGGGCAGGGATCCCTAAAGCACACACACAGGTACTGATGACCAATAGTTTGTTTTGACTGATGCATAGTCATAATCTGGGTGGCTGTGTCTTGGAGACACCAACGCATGGTTCAGTCAGTATTTACCCTCCCATTCAGGCAGTAGATCTTCTAGTTTTGTATTGACCTGATCTAAGAAAACAATATTAAGTTTTTGAAGTCTGACATTATGCATGTGGAGTTTTCTGAGCACTTTGGTCCAAGTTCAGCAACATTACGGGTGAAGGCTTCATAAGGGGAGTGCTACAGAAAATAAACAAAAATCTATTAATTTGTAATCTATTATGGTAGACAATGGCAGCGAGTATGTAAAGGTGGCAGCTGAGTTCAGTCACCTCGACTCGAGTATACAAATTCATAGCGTTGCACAGCTACGGCAAGCCCCAAGGAGAACAGTCAATCATTACTCGCACTGCTTGAAGCAAGCTAAACCTTGTCACACCGTACTTGAGTGAGCTTGTGAGACTGTTTAAGGTTGTATTGTTTCCATTTCAATCGCTGTCAGTTAGTTTGGCAACATATGAAAGCCCAGTCAGCGGGAGAAGGTCGGAGCTTTTGTCAGTGTTTGACTTAAGAGTGCGTGACTGTGGCTATTTCCTGAAAGTAGTATGTTACAGTGCAGACCTGGTATGTACTCAAAAAAAACAAAAACTTCTGTCTCTTCTTATTGCAGGTGAGCTCAGGTCCAATGCTGCTGTTGTGTAAAAACGTGGTTTTATAACCGTACTAAGCATTAATCCGAACCCCCTGCCAGGCTCAGATAAACTGTTTTATATCTTAAATACGATTGTGGTCTCAGGCCCGGCTCATGTTGTGCTGAGTTCGCCTTCGTCTCAAATTTTTCAGATCAACTCAACAGTCTGCTCTTTGTCAACTGCTGTGAACGGCTGCATCAGCAAGTAAGTGAAGACTTTAAGGAAGTAAACAAATAAATAATGAAGACAAAATAAGAGCAAAATACACTTAAAAAAAAAAAAAAAAAAAGGGCCAGAAAAACTGAAGACAGATCTATCCAGGATTCTTTTTAAAATGCCACGTAACAACTCAGCTTCAGCAAGTCTCTGCCAAGCCTTTAAATCTCATGGATTCTTATTCCTACTGTCACTAAATCCCAGAAAAATTCCTGCCCCCCTCTTAAAAATATAAAATCCACGATCTTCTCTATGTATTGTTGGAGTGGAAAGCAATGGGGTAAAATATTATTGTTGTCATATTGTTGGCTGGGCAGCAGAGCGGGCACGACGCTCTTTAGTGAAGCAACCAGGATGTTGGTTTGTGTCCCAGACCTCTGCTCAAGTTCATCTGATGCCACGAAAGACTGGAGGGGGGCTTAAGATGCTGGAAAGCTGGCGAATGACGAATAGACACACACACACACACACACACACACATACACACACACACACACACACACACTGTATATCAAACCTCCAAATATGTATATGTAAATACATGGAAACTCAGATTAGCACATGCTGCTACACAGAAAAACAGATTTCAATACTGATGGATGGGCACACAAATACATACACATATACCATATGTTTGGCTTTATACTTTAAACCACACACACACATCCATCCATCCATGAGGGAGTGCGTTCTTCCAACGCTCATCACTCATCGACCAGTTATGCAAATTAGCGGCGTGGAAGGAAGAGAAGCTGATCTGTGATTGGTCTGCTAGCTCAGCTGGAGTCCCAGCAATAAGTCACTTTGTGAGAGAAGGAGTGAGGGATGAAGGAAAAGGAAGAATACAAGGAGGATGAGGGGGAACGGAGAAAGAAAGTGAGATCAGAAAGTGGGGAGAGAACCAGACGAATGACAAAGACGATGAGAAAGAGAGGAGAGAGGGAAGGAGAAGAAATGAGAGGAAAAGTGGGAATATAAGAAAGAGAGAGGACAATGAAGAGGAAGAAATGAAATGAAGATGATCAGCTGAACGTAAAGGCAGGTTTTGCAGCATGTTTCCTGTCTTCAGGTTCGGTCACATCAGCATTTACAACTGCAAGACTTCAGATTAAAATCAGCTCACTCCAATGGAAGTTCAACTCTAGTGAACTTTGACACCAAGATCTGCACCGTAAGCCGCCTGCAAACCATCCTGACGGTGCAGATCTTTAAGGGGAACAGTAGCTTTGTCACAGGATTTTTGCGAATAACCTCTAAGTAACCAGCACCGCCTGTAAATGTTTTATGTGACCGAGCGGCTCACCTGATCTGATTTCTCCCAGTGACCTCTGGTTTTTATTGACATGAAAACGTATTGACTGTCAGGAAAGAAGTAAAGAAAGAAAAGAAAGAAAGTGTGTGTTTTCTGCTGTTGCACACCAACCTGACCAAAACCAAAAGCGATCCTCCTACCGCCCCCCCCCCACCCCCCACCCCACCACTACCACCACCCCTTAAAATACATCCTCTCCCTCCCATTGAGCTCCGAGGGGGAGATATTTGCGGGGAGCGCCTGGTTTGAAAACAATGCACGTTCCAGTCCCCCCGTCCCTGCACAGAGACAAACAAGACTGTGGTCACTTCCCCTGCGACTAGTATGTGTGTGTGTGTGTGTGTGTGTGTGTGTGTGACCTCTTAAAGTTTTCCACAATAATCAAAGATGCAATCAAAGATGGAATGAGAAGCAAAGAGAGAGAGAGAGAGAGAGAGAGAAGCTTTGAGTTTCAATCCATTCAAGTTGTACATGAACTCTGATGTTTCACAGTAGAGAAGCAGCTCTGACGCCAAATCAGTGTCGTTGCAGTGACCGCAGCTCTGTGAGACGCTGATCAGTCCAAATGCATCTTCCAACAGTATTATTAGTGATGATTCAACTTTCTTTTTTTTTTGTTGTGCAACAATTAACATCAGGGTCAACCTGGGGGCAACAGTAGCTTTGCTTGAACGTGTAGGAGTAAAAACACTGTTTGTGCATTTATTGATCTTTGAGCAAACACAAAACTTTCTTTCACATATAGGATGATTCTGCGCTTCACAACTTATGTCTACTGCCAATGTTCAATGTCAACATAAGACGTAGTGAAGTGGGAGAAGATGCTAAATGTCAGGGTGCTGTGACTGTGACTACCATGCAGAAGATTTGGACTTTATGTCCCATTGCCTGTTTATTAAAGCTCCATATTTTCCTCTTCTTCTGTGTTTTATTTGAAGTGTTGATCCATAAGAAGATATATTTGTGGTTTTAAGAACCAAAAACCATCTCAGTGTAGTTTTACATCTCCTCTCTCAGGCTTCTCTCTGGAGCTCTAGTAACAACAGGTCGGCGAGCCAATCAGAAGAGAGGAGGCTCTGAGCCTCTCTTCTGATTGGCTCACCGACTGAGTGAGTGATTAAAAATATAGCAGACGGCTTCTTTGTTGTGACATCACAAAGTTACAGAAGTCATGACGGCCCGTGACGCTCAGTTTCTGAATACAGTATTAATATAGAATCTAGATCTGATCTATAATCAAACTACACATGGAAATCTCACTTTTTTTGATATGGAACCTTTAATGTGTTTGATTCGAGCTCAGTTATACGTCTTTGTCGCCTTATAATGTCAATTCATGCCATAACTGATGCACTAAGTATCACATGTACATTGCAGGGAGGTTTTTTTTGGTGGCTTAGACAATTTCGCCAATTTCAAAAACATCCACACCTACTTCACATCCTTCCAAGTCTGCATCATTTTTCCTTCACCAAGTGTCTTTCCACTGCTGTTTACTGCATGATTTCTACTATCTGCAAGTGAGCGTGAAAACATTTAAAGCGTGCGTCATTCGACGCTTGAGCTCACATCTTCTAGAGGTGCCTTGAGACGTGACCAGCTGTCGCTGCCCAGCTGCTGTTTGCTGAGTAGACATCCAAATCGCCATGGATACAGGTCTCATTGTGACACTGTTGTTATACTACACCATCACTGTTGTGATAGTCTTTGAAAGACACTCGTTCTTCCTCTACTTTTCCACCAAAATCTGGCTTCACAAGTAGTTCCAAAACAAATGTGATGCATGTATTTTTCTTCTTTGGTCCCACACAACCTCGACTGTTTTTTATTTTTCCTCCACCTCATATTAGCTATGACACCCATGGCAACTGGGTGCTGGATACCAAACGCGTTTCAGAGCATCTCCGCAAGCCCGACTCGCTCAATGGTTCCACATTAAGTCACATCACTCACAGGGATGCACAGCCGCCTCAGAGGAAACTGGAAACGAGCCACTGGATCTGGTCGGCAACAAGTTGGCGCCTGTTAGAAGCACCTCGTCTGAAGGCACCTTAAGAGTGACGGATCACACCGGCGCTCGGCGTGTGGAACTCTGCAGCTCATCTCTGGAGCAACATTTGGTCAAAAACTAAGCTCAGTCAGCACCTGGAGCTGGAACAGTGAATACCTTCCAAGAGAGACCGTCTGAAAATGTGCACTGTTATCCCCAATTCTAAACTACACATCACGTCGCCTCGCCTCTCTCAGCTACCTTTTGACGCTGCCTTCAAGTGTCGTCGTTCGTAACAGCTATAAACACTTTCGTCTTTCAGCTTGGACAACCAGTTGTATGAACTACTTCTTTTCAAGTGCAGTCTGATGCTTAAGGTTCAGGTCGTTACTAGAGCTGCAGAGAGAAGCCTCAGAGAGGAGATGTAAAACTGAATTTCCATTTTTCCCAGTCCAAAGGTATGAGACTGATAAGTAGCTTGACAAACTGTCTGAGTTCCTTGAGTGATCCCTGAATGTGACATGACTGAATCCCTGGTTGTTCGTAATGTCACACTGTCACGGCTTCAAGCTGAATCTGTTTACAATTTGTAGACGCAGCAGAATTTGCTCTGGATGCTATTGTATTTCATGGTAATAAAGTGCACTGGAAATGAAAGTGAATTAAACGACAGAGACGGAGAAAATGAACGTGTCAACGAGGTTACGACCTGAAAGTTGGAAGCCGTTCGCGAGAACAAACCCTGACGACGCAAGTTTCCAATTTACGCTAATTATTGCAAGATGAGAGAGAGGAGAGAGGTGGGTGTTGACAACACAGCTAGGAGGTGTGTGTGTGTGCGACAGAGGGGAAGTGTGTTAAATGTTTAAAGGGGTTGATGACACATTTGTTAGATCAGAGGCCCATTTAATAACAAAAACGAGAAGAGCGAAGCGAAAGAAAGACTGAACAATAGGAAAGATAAAGAGTACAGCCAAACAAGAAACTTTTTGTGGCTGTGATGATGATTACACACCAGAATAAATTATGGCATGGATGAAAAATCACTCACACTGGGTGAAAGATCACCAAGTCAGAAAACTTTTAGGCATCTGGGTTAAAACTGTGCTAAACTGAATTGAAAATAGAAAGTTATTTCCACTCTAATGTTACATATGACCATTGATTTAACAGGATTTCAATTACCACATTTTAGCAAACAGTCAGGACCTGCTTATATGTGTAAAAAAGCTTCAATTCAACCTGTTTTTTCACATCTTTGTAACTGCAAATCATCAAATCGATGCTTTCAGCAAACTGGTAATCTTCCCACATCCTTACCACAAGTGGGCAAATAACAACACGGCCTTTATTGTGGTGGAGCCAGAATGATGGCCTGATCAAAAGGGTTTATCCGAAGTATGGTGTCCATTTTAGGACATCTCACACTGAGCTTGTTAGGCTCAGTTTTGCACAGTCAGACTTGGCTGCAACCGTCATCATTATAAGATGTTAGTGACTCTGAATCGGCTGTAATGCTCGCTGCAATGTGATACTCAATGGGAAAGAAAACCACCAAAGTCAGAAGGCTTCAGTCTCTGGGGGCCGTGAATGACTGTACCACATTTTATGGTACTTCATCCAATAGGACCTAAGGGATGGGCAACACCGCTCACAGAGTTTTTACCCACATCACCGCGTCCCAGGGGTCGGTGACGGCAGCTGGTCCACCACTCTGGTCCAGACTTAAAAATCTTCTGACAATTGAATGGATTTCCAGGAAATTCGGTGCAGATATTCACTCTCCAATGTCTCTTCATGCCACTTCTATAATTCAGCATCTACCTGACGAACAGGCACAAACTGACGAGCTCAGACATTGTGGTTGCACACATATGTATGGCTAAACTCAAGAATGCAGGGAAACCAGAGAGAAACTGCCGAATGAAGAAACGGGTAATACAAGGACACAATCAATAAGAGGGTGGATGATGATGATGATGATTATTATGATGAAAGCTGACTGTCCAGTGGGAATGTTGACGCCACTGGCCTCTTTCTCATGATGTTTTTTTCAATGGAAACAGACAGTGGAGCTTGTATCAGTGTGTGTTTTTGTGCCTTTTCACAGGGATACTAACAGGATTTAGCTGCGCCATTTCACCATTAAGCTAATTATCCTCTGTCTCCGCACTCGCGCAAATACACATACCAGCCTCCAATCAGCATTCAGATATCCGATCCCCTCCACCTGACGGCTTCCAGCTCCTTGTCCGGAAAACCGACCCTCAGACACACACACACACACACACACACACACACACACACACACACACAGGAGCCGAGACGTTCCCGGCTATTTTCCTAGACTGGCATTCCGAGCCCATTCCCAATTATCCTAACTACCCAGAAAAAACACGCAAACGCAGATACACACATATAGATGAACAGACACATAAATACATGCACACATGCATAAATACAAACGTGCAGAAACACACACACACACACACACACACACACAAGCACACGCTGCTGGAAGCGTCTTGCAGGCCGGGGCTGGAGCTTGGGTGGACATTCAGTTTGTGTCCAAGAGCAAATTAACGTAAGTGATACAATTAAAATGTCAACAAACATTCACAATGGAGCCTTTCATAAATCACAGAGTGGGAGAGAAAGACGGAAGGAAAGGAGGGAAAGACGACGAGGAAAAATAGAGAAAAAAGCAGAAGAAGAAGAAGGAAGAGGTGTCTGTCGAGGAAGATGACAGAAGAGAATGTGACTGTATGCTCCCAGCTGGAATCGTGGTCATTGCGTCACCAAGGAGATGAAATTCACTGACACTTTCTGCCTCTTAAAAGGTCCTATATTTTACACTTTTGGGGTGTTTTATTTTGAAGTGTTGATCCATAAGTAGATATAAAAGCATCTCAGTGTCGTTTTACATCTCCTCTCTCAGGCTTCTCTCTGGAGCTCTAGTAACAACAGGTCGGCGAGCCAATCAGAAGAGAGGACGCTCTGGGCCTCTCTTCTGATTGGCTGACTGTTTTCTACACGATCAAATAAAAATACAGCAGATTTCGGGTAAAAACACTCAGAGAAACCAAATCCTGCAAGGTTAGGATGGTGGGTCCAGGTGGGCGGGGCTTGAGGCATGGCTGAGAGCGGTGATCACTTTGTTGTGACATCACAAAGTTACAGGAAGTCCTGACGGCTTGTTTTAAGGCTCAGTTTCTGAATACAGGCTGTGTGCATTTTCTCTGTGGACTGAGGCTTTGATACTTTCACAGTATTAATATAGAACCTAGACCTGATCTATAATCAAACAATACGTGGAAATCTCACTTTTTATAATACGGGCATTTGAAATATGAGAAAACTGAAGTGATACAGTGGGAAGAAGGAGAGATGACTGAAATTTGGTGGAGAGACGCTCTTAGAGAACGATCAAAGATGAGACAGAATGTTAAAAACAGTCAGAGAAGTCAAACAAAACACATGGAAATGTGATGAAGACTTAAAAAGAAAGAGTAGACGCTTTGATCCAAGCTTTTCCATGGAGATTTTAATGCTTCCAATTAGAAAAACTAATTTTTATATATCAAAAAAAAAATGTCCTTGTTGACACATAAAAGTTTTTCTGCTTGATTTATACGGAAAAATATTTTGAAGAAGATTAAATTAGAGGACAGAAAGTTCCATTAATCAAAGGCAAACATCTTGAAATAAGTAAAATGGTCCCTGTGTCTTCCCAAACAAACAGTACGCCTGGTGATGGAGAGTCCTAACAGGGATGCACATGCCGGACATCTTACTCAGAGCTGTGTCGGGAATGGAGAAGAAATTACACCCTTAATAGAGATAGAAATCCATTTGTGGTCTTAGCGTGATCAGCCCGACAAATGCTCCGCTGCAAGACGAATCAAGTGCGGCTTTGGAAACGTCTAAAAGATCTGTAAAATATGTCTGCTACAACCTCCCTGATGTGTAAAAAACCCATTTTCTTCGCTTTCATGTTCAGATGAAAGCGGGAATTCTCGCCAATGTGCGCAGACCCGCCTTTAACAGGGTTTCCATTCTATCTGGGGGAGGCTTTTATTTTGAAGCAACTCCCGAGGCCTATTTATTCGTGTCAAGCAGGTGATGGAAACGGCTGGAAATATGGTGAAAGAGAAAACAGACATGTTTATCCCTGGTTCACGTTGGACAGAGAGCAGGTCGCTGGTTAACATGCAGATGTTAAACACACACACACACACACACACACACACACACACACACACACGTGTACTGTATACACATACATGTAGAGGCAGAGAAAAAGAAACAGCTCAGACCCATTCCAGCTTTGAGATAAATGACTTAACAATGTCACTGAAACTCCCTGTGTGTACATGCATGTGTGTGCGCATGTGTGTGTGCATGTGTTCGTGAGAGGGAATAAGTGCTGTATCCATGACTCAAGTGTGTATAGCTAGTATAGCTAAGATAAGCCAAACAGACTCCTTTCTTTGGATGGATTTTCCTCTATTTGTCTGCTAATTATTGAGCAACCTGCTCCATCGGATTTATCCAGCATTTATCTGAGCATTGGGATGTTTTAGTGTGACTGATCACCCCCACATATTCCCGCCAGGCGAGTCTTTCTCAGTAAATCATCTCATCCCGGAAGGAGCAGCCCTCAAGTTTAATCCGTGCCGCTTCGGTTTTGGGCGAGGACCCATCCGTGAATCGTGGCTGAGAGTCTGGCTGCGACAGACTAATCAAGTTTGTGTTCACAGTAAAATGAGCCGTGTTTTTGATTGATGACTGTTTTTACTCTACACATCGGCCATGCCCACAGCTCGGCGCGCACCTGGCATAAAGAGGCAAAGCGAAGCGGGTTGGAAGCTTGTTTTGCGATCAATTTAAAAAAAAATTTAAAAAAGAGTTTCTCTTGATAATTTCTTTTACCTTCATTTGAACCCCGTGATAGAGAGGGTTATGTTCTCTTTCTCCTCGCTCTCTCTTTCTTCATCTCTCTCACAAACACACATGCATGGTTTGAAGCCTGGCTACCTCAAGCTGTAAGCATAAGCTTGTGGAAATGCAGGACTAAACTACATCAAAAGCAGGTGCTTCGACACAAATGAGTTAGCATCCCATCATGCTATAAGTTCCTCCTGTTGAGCTTAAAGATTTGCACAGCCAATGAGTACTTAAGCCACTCATGTTCTTCTGTTATAACGCCTACAAAACGAATGACAAGCCGGTTCGCCTCAGCTGCACTCTCTCTTTAGCGCTAATTAGCTAATGTTACCATGCTATAATAACATGATAAAGATTATGTCTGAGAAACCTCACCATGTGTATCATAGCATTGTTGTGCTTTGTCTTTAGCGCTAATTAGCCAACGTTACCATGCTAACACGCTAAAATAACATAAACATTATGCCTGTGAAACCTCAGCATGCAAACAATGTCTTGAGCGTGTTAGCATGTTGTGCCTAAGTACAGACTGAGAGCTGCTAGCATGCCTCTTGTTAGAATTTCCATGTGGGCTATACTTAATTATATTTTGATTTATAATCCTCATCTAGTTCTCACTCTTTTCTCTTTGAACTGTCTTTGTATTCTGTGACCCATTTTCCCCAGGGAATCAAAAGCTCATCATATTTTAATCAAACAAAAATCCAAATGGACCGACTTTAAATCACGTTGAAAGGCACAAAACAATCAAGTAATGGATGCATATTCGATACGTGAAGTAATCTTTCCCTCGACCAAACCCTAAAGTTAGTGGCGAAGCGGTTGCGAAATGGTACAGTGAAAACAGGAGCTCTCATTTCCTTGCAAACAAAAGGAAACTAAAAGCTGCACAAAAAAAACACAGAAACGAGCCGAGTCACATTAAGGTCGGGGTTAATGCTCTGTTTGATTACAACAATCATTGATTGAACATCAGCGATTAATTAAGGGGATAATACATCAGTGATTCATACTGAGATCGTAAATTAATTAGATCAAGAAGCGAGAAAAAATGAGTGGCTCTGTCTCCCACTCTCCTTCCTTTTCTCACTTTTTTCTCTACTTTTCTGTATCTCCATCTTTACTTGTTTACTCAACATCCGAGTCATCCAGAGACTGAACTTCCCCTCCTTCCCGTCCCCTCCTTCCTTCACTCCCTCCGTCCATCTCATCATCTTTCATCCAGATGCCATGTTGTTGATGAATTCAATCAAAAGCTCATTTGTCACTGTCTGGAAAACACACACCAGGAATGGGAGCATCCTGTGCTCTGACACATTGCAAAAACAATCCCCGGTCTCTTTGTGTGTGCTTGGGTGTCCTGAGAAAACCTTTTGTCACGCACCTAAAAGGTCGAGTTTTAATGGGAATTCAGAAGTAAACAGGGTTGTTCCTGTTGTATTTGTGATATATAAAACACTTTCCATCTCTGCCTCCGGTGACTTGGATTCCCTTCTTGACTCAGAAGGACAGCCAAAGGTTACCAGATGCTAAATAACACAATGCAAAGTTATATAACAGTTTACCAGATATGAGTCAGTGCATATTAACATCATGCAAATTTGTATTCTAACCCTGCAACGTTTATTCATGCACTCATGGCACAAAGAGTGCCCTGTAACTGATTATTGACATCTTGCATCAGATTTTGCTTTGTGTAAATGTCCAAAAGTCTTTGGGGGGTTTAGTTCAATCCACTATGTCAAACCGAGTGATCCAGTTTTAAATTTTAAAACCCAAAAGTGAGTTTATTTTCTTGAGCCCTGAGGTCCCTCAACTGGGATCTGACTTCAAGTTTGGGTTAAAATGCGTCCCAATCCATGGCTGCTCTTTCCACCCAATCTCCACCTGGTTGATTCAATTACCTTGGAATTACATGTGCCGCAATACAGACATGGATCATATAAACTGTGTCTAGAACGTGCTGCAAGCTGGGGCTTTAAGAATCTAATCTTTTGCAACATAGACTAAACTTTAGTCCCATTAGCCAGTTTCAATTATGTTGAAAACGTTGAAACAAACAGGAGGATCCTCCTGGGCGCCTTCCACTGAGGGTCTTTCAGGCAGGTCCAACTGGAGAGATTATACATCTCATCTGGCCTGGGAACGCCTCAGCATCCTCCAGGAGGAGCTGGAGGATGCTGCAGAGCAGAGGGACTTCTGGTCTACTTTGCGTGACCTGCACTGTGCAGAATAGCCCCAGAATCCAGAGGTGTAGTTGCCCACATATTTCAAACTATAATCCCCATCCATGATGAAAATCTGGACTGGACATGCTCCAATCACAGCATTGTAAGATGTCATGTCACAAAATCTCCAGATATGATCCAGATTCTTGGGGTTTTGGAGAAGTAGTGATCCCGCTGCAACCTGATCTCAGATAAGCGGAAGAAATTGGATGGATGGAAAGTCAAAAAACAGAAATGGAGCAGGTCTGTCAGTGTCATCCTCACATCACCACACTGCTCAATTAACATTCCTATTGCCAGGGAAGGATGTCGGTGTCGGACTTTCCAGGAAAACGCCGGATTACATTCAACATTTCACTCAAGGTTTTACTGAAGTTTAGGGAAATATGGTGGTTTAGGCAAAGAAAATATGGCCAGGGTATGGGGTTTGGGTTAGGCAACTAAAAGACTTAAAGAACTGAAAGAAAGTTATTGGTTATGGCTAATTAAAAGTGTTAGGTCTGCGACAGGCCGACCTCCGACCTCCACACCCTGAAACTGGGCAGAAGAGTCGTCAAGACAGTTGATTGGTTGATTCAGCTCCTGTCAAGGAGGCAGGTTTCGAAAACAGAGACTGAAAAGGAAGCAAATGTATAATGTATAATGTATAAATGACTCAACTATGCGAGTGACCCCTGGGGATGTTTGCGTACATGCAGCCTGAAGAAACATAATTCCACATTTACTTTCCACCTCATTGCGAAAAACAATGCATTACTTTCTTGCACTGACAATGAACATTGGTCATAAATCATGAAGTGTGGAATTGTCAAATACGGATGTAATTCCACAGAAAAACAACAATTTTCACACAGGATCTGTTTAAATGACCTTGTTCCATTGTTTTTTTCCCCCATCAGTTAAACCATTAATCAATCAGCAGTTCATCAACAGTCTCCAATAAGAAAAGCACCTTAAAACCTCGACACTTTCACCCACAAGATTAGCAAGTCCCGAATGACTCAGACCCTTTTATCATATCATAATTTCTAAAAAACGAATGGCGTTCGGAGCCTGTGTGAGCGGCTGGGGACGTTGAGGGACCACAGCCATGTTTCAAGGAGGAGGTTTTGGAGAATCGGATGTCATGGGAACCAGGACAGAAAAGAAAAGACAGAGGCAAGAGGAGAGATAGAGAACGAAGTCGATCCAGGTGTTTTTAATTACAACTGCTGAGAAAACGGCAACGAAAAGAAAAATGACAGAAAGAGGATTAAAGAAAAAAAATAAATCAAGAAAAAAAAAAAATCAGTCTCTTGCAGAGAAGATTTTTCTGGTTTTGTATTTTTCAAATTATCATTCTGTGGTCTGCAAGTGGGTGTGTGTCCACATGTGAGTGTTTAAATGTGTGTATGCATTCTGCATAATACAATCTGTATTTAAGTGACAAAAGGGCCAGCTGTGTGTGTGTGTGTGTGTGTGTGTGTGTGTGTGTGTGTGTGTGTGTGTGTGTATGTGTGTGTGTGTCTGAGTTTGGGCCTAAGTGTGAATACATTTGTGCCATTGTATAAGTGCTCAAGTGTGTTGTATGAGTAAAATGTGTGTAAGTATGTGTGAAAAATATGCCAAACTGAAGCTTAGCTCTGTGTGTGTGTGTGTGTGTGTGTGTGTGTGTGTGTGTGCTACAGATGGATTAGTGATGTTGACTATGTGTTATAAGTGTCATTGCTGTGCTAAGAGATGTTTTATCACACTGACACTCAACCACGACATTTAGCAAAGACCACCCATATCCCATACACACACACACACACACACACACACACACACACACACACACACACACACACACACACAGAGATACCCTGGAAAAAAAAAAAAAAACTTTATATAGTCCTTTAAATTCAATCAAAGCAAGTTTTAACATTTAATCTGAAAAGGGAAGATCTGTCCTGCAGCAGTCATTAACAATATATAATATGCAGTGCAAACACAAACTATATACAGTTCTGCATAAAGACCCAAAAATGCACATGAGCAAACAAAGATCAACCAATTATTACTTTGCATTTGATTGCATACAAAGTCAACTGACAGAGGGCATGAGTATTAATTGTCTAGCGGCTATGCTAGGCTGTTTAGCTGACAGCTGACATTGCGTGAATGCAGCGTGTTCAACAGAACCAGGCTAGCTGTTTCCCCAGTTGTTAGGCTAACATAAGCTAATTAACTTCGTATTTAGCGTACAGACATGAGAATGACATCAATCTCCTCATCGTTCTCCTAGCAACAGAGCAAATGTGCCCATTTCTTATAATGGCAAACTGTTCCTGTGTCTGTACAAATTAAGGGGTGTTTATTCCTCACAGCTCTGCGTCTCAGCTGTTTATGTGTTTTAACCACCCCACCCCCACCCCCACCCCAAAAGTAAATATCAAGCAATCCTTTTTGTGTACTGTGCAACATCTCCATGCCCACAGGCAAGCACTAATGTATTTGCACAAACTAACAAACACATGATGTAGCTCTATTTATCCCTCTGTCTCTTTCTCACACACACACACGCACACACACACACACACACACACACACACACACACACACAAAGAGACTCTCAGACAACGCAGATGAACTTAGCAACGGTCACTGAGTGCAGCGACACAACACCACCCCAAACAAACTGATGTCATTCTATAGAAAAAGGAACTTCTCTCTATGTTAACACGCACATGCACACGCACACATGCACGCACGCACACACACGCACATATTTCATTAACAGTTGTGTGTAGATATTAGCGTTGTCGGACTCAGTAGCTAACAGCACTCCAGTGACAATACAACTCATCAATCATAACACACAACAACTGGATGACCAGCAACAGTTACATTACAGCCACTGGACTCATTTACACTGTTGTTCACATATACATGGGTGATTTTTTATCTTATTTTACTCTTTAACCTGCTATGGGATTTGATGATTGGACCAATATCATCTCTGTATTTCTTGTACAGAGCAGTGGAAGACAAGTGGAAGAGGAAAAGTTAAACCAGAAAACTAAGACAGGAAAAGAAATGAGTGAGATGAAGAGAGAATGAAAAAACAAGAGAAAGATGAAAGGAAAAATAAAGCAGGGATGACACATGAAGGACAGATATGAAGAATATAAAGATAGAAAAAGAGAAATCTGAATCTGATAGAGAGGCTTAAGAAGAATAATAAGAGATACAGAAAATAAAATTTGACAAATCTCTGACCTATAAAATCTATATTAATGTAATAGTTTTTTTTTTTTCCAAACCTCCGGCTCTGTTTCTCTGTCTCCAACACAACAATTTAAGAAGAAACGGGAGACAGAAGCTCAACTATCTCAGCTCCGAGCCAGAGATCAAATCGAATTATCTTAACGTTTCAGCCGTACAGGTTTTTGGGCCTCGTCGCGGCAAATATTGATGTATTGTATTGCAGGATTTAACCCGATCCAAAACCACAGCGGCTGACTGAGCGATCCCTCAGGTGTCTGCTAGGACTAATACCTGGAATCAAATGCACATCTGTAACTCAGCTGAGCACAGAGCGCTGACCAGAGGGAGATGTGGAATCACCGCACTAATCAGTCTTAGTGTTTGATGGGTGCGCGGAGCAGCATTACACATTATTTCTACTGAACTTTGCTCTTCCTAAAAAGTAGTGAATTTGCTTTACTGGCTACAGGAAAGTTATCTAACTGTTGGATTATTAATACTATACTCTAAAGTCTTTACAAGACAAATATATTTTTCATATAATCCACCAATGAAAAACTTGAAGAGGATTAAGGATAAAAACGCATTTTCCCATTGGGATAAATAAGTACCCCACTCTGTTACCCCCAACACAACAACAGCAGGGCATATCCTAGTTCTGGCTTTTTCTGTGACATTTTAATGCTGGAAATAATATGAAAATACACATTTTGCCAAATGTCTCAAACTGAAATTTTGGTGTCTTAAATTCCTTGGTTGGTAAATTAACGAAGCGAAGTAAATGTTTGACTGGAGAATACACACCAAAGCTGCAGAGTTCAAAATGGTGGAGGCTATTAGTTTATGTTCCACTTTATTTAACCGCTTTTATTTACTATCCTCCCTGTCCTCGGCCCGAGTCTGGCCCATAAACTTCCACATCTGGGCAGACTCCAGCTGTTATCCTCTGGTGTTCACTGTCAGCTGGGAGACTTTCTGTGTGTGCGCCAGAATCGGTCCAGACGTGGAAGTAGCATCTGACGTGGCCCAATGTATGGGCCGGATTTATTTTGCTGTCTAAAAGAAGAATGCTTTTAAACCAGTCCTTTGAATCAACTTCATGAACTTATTTCCCTGTTAGCAACTGCGCTAACTAGCATGCAAAGTGACAGTTAGAAACTCGCTAGCACTGAGATTTTCCCTCTTCATTGAATAACCACACAGTCCCGAGAATAACCTGAAAATAAAAAGGAGGCTTCAACAGCTACTGTGACTTGTTAGCACTTAGCTAACAAGCATATGTGTAAGCGGTGATGTTTTTCTACTGTCTTCCAGGATATAACCTGAGCCAAGACTGTTGACAGTGCTTCATGCTGATTAATACCTGGAGTAAAAGCACAGATTGGGCGCTTTTATGCAGCAGGCCACCAGCATTGCTTTACAACAAAGGAGCCAACTGGAGCATAGAGGAGGAAATTACAATTAGCAATCAGTTGTAAAGATCTTGATTTCTCATCTCTACCAATAATTATTTCCAAGGGCTTGTCTTTTGCAAAAATCAAAGTGGCTGTTAAGTTTTGGGATGCAGCCACCACTCTGGCCCGAAGGCATAAAGGTTTGTTTTCCTGCCCTCAATATAAAGCTCTCTGGGCTTTGTAACGGCTAATATTCCTGTACTGTATTCCAGGATATAGCCTGATCCAAAAACCACAGCAGCTGGCTGAGGATTCCCTCTGGCTTGTCTCTCTCTTTCTTAGACTTTTTTTTTTTATTTATTTTTTTTTTAGTCTGTACTTATTTGGTTCCAAAGAAGACAAAGTGCACAAAAGACGTCTGATTGCAGGTCAGAGTAAGAAAGCAGAGGAAATTACCACCAGCCACCAAACACATGATGGTGAAACTTTGTCTGTGGGGGATAAAATCACAAAAATGCTGGTTGAAATGTTGGTTGAAACAGTGGCTGGATGCGGGTAGTTTGAAGACAAGAATAGTTTTCTGCCCTCAATGTAAATCTGTCTGGGCTTCGTCACAGCCAGTATCACTGTATTCTATTCCAGGATATAGCCTGATCCAAAACCACAGCAGCTGGCTGAGGATTCCCTCTGGCCTCAGGCATGGCTAATACCTGGAAAGAGACGCGTATCAGTTACTCTCTCTGTCTCAGCAGATCTCTTGTGGGATTTTGAAGGCCGATACTGATGTCTTAAGCCTCGCGCCGCCAACAGCCAATATTTAATACAGTATCTTTGAATTTAAACGTCCCCTTCGAAGCTTTTCACGCCAAAATCTGCCACAAAATTACAAGTATTTGGCGAAAAGGCATCTGAAACAGCTTTTAGACCAAGGAAAAAATATGACCTAACAATAATAAAATGTGTTTATGCATACCTCATCAAAAACCATTTAAACATTAAATGTGCGACAGCTTTTTTTTTTTTTTTTGGTGCAAAATGAAGTGAAAAAGAAGAAAACTACAAGGTAATTAATAAAATGTGGGTGGTAAAAGATTGACAGCCAAAACCCAAAGTACTGTATGTGCACATATACACCAGAGAGGGAAAGATAACACGATCAAATGAATATCAGATTGTCTACTTCTTTCTGAGTTCCTCGTGCTCTCACACACATTCAACCCTCTTTTCTCTCCTGAGCAACACAAGAGTGCGACCCACATAATGTCCTTTGTTATCACACACTCCCCCCCGCCCCCAACATGTGTTTTCTATCTGTTGTCCTGGTCGTCTGTGTGTATCAGAGGCTGAGATCTCTGTTCTCTCTCTCTCTCTCTCTCTCCACGGCCCTCGCGCTCTGAACAGAAGCAGGCCCAAACACTCCACTGAGACAGAGATTTATATACATGAATATAACCTGTGCTAAATACACCGACACGGCGTGACGTGTTACGATACTTTATTTTAAACCACAAACGTAATAAAAGCTGATATGGTCATATTGTTGTCAGATAATGTAAGATAAACGTATAAGCTGTGTCCCGATTCAGTGGTCGCAGGGCGCGGGGGGGGGGGGGGGGCACGGTCTACGAAGGTGTGGCCCTGGTCCATGGAGGATTGCCCTTTTGCGTCACCAGCTGTTGCCCGCCCTTACCCTTGTGTCTCAAATCGTGGGTCCTGTTACCTAGCAACCGACATAACTTTTTTTTTTTTTCCACAAAGCCCGTAGTTGTAAGAGTTTGTACCGTTGAGCTGAAACCCAAAAAAGTGTTGTGCTGTAAAACCAACTATGTGTAGGATCTGACACCGTCTTACTCTGGCACCACCGGCCTCCTCACTATAAATGCAAGAGGGATCTGAGGAACAACAGGGATCATGTACAATTTTTTTAGGTTTGGGGGCAAAAAAATGGAAAAAACTATTATATTTATATGAATTTTAAAGTTTGAGGTTTTGTCAAATTTTATTTTCTGTATCTCTCGTTATTCTTGTGACATTTTTTGCTTTTTTAAAATCTAATCGAATAGATCAACTTTAATCATGTTCAACTCTTAACTTTCTCCGTCACACGCTCCTCTGGATTTAAAATTATTAAAAAGTTTATCTCTAAACTTAAAAGGGTCTTAATTTAGGTAATAAAACATACAGTAATGGTAGAATACACTGACTCACAAAACACACCTGAACAGCACACACTTGGGCTGTATGTACAGCACAGGAGGGGAACAGGGAGAGGAAGTTGAGATGCCAAGATCGTATCTCCACGGTAACAGTAACACCGGCGATTGCATCTCAGCAACGGAGCACATCATGAGGGCGCAGGAGAAAACAGTGTGTGAGGCCTGTTTGAAGATCCAAGTGCCTCTATCTAGATTTACAGTATATATGTGTGTGTGTGTGTGTGTGTGTGTGTGTGTGTAGGAGTGAGAGGTCACAGGAACTAAAAAGTTATTTGTTTAGACACACACACCGCTATCACACACACCATGAAACATGCATGCACGCCTGCCTCTGCCAGCGTTTCACAGTACATATACACACATAATTGCTCACATACATGAGCACGCACACGCACACACACACACACACACACGTATGCAGGCTCTGAACATGGTTACATGGAGAATAAACAGCGATGAAAGAAGAAACACAGGAGCAGCTGGAGGAGGAGGAGGAGAGCGAGGGAGTGAAACAGAGGACAAGAGAAAAGAAAAGGAGGAAACGAGATGAAAAGAGAAGAAAAACAGAGTAAAGAGTAGAGTAAAGGCAAGAGAAAACGAGAGGATGAGTGCACAAAGGAAAAGAAGACAAAGAAAGAAGATGAAAATGTAGAAGAGAAGAGAAGGAGGTAGTGAAGAGGAAGAAGGAAAAAGCAGGGATAGAAGGAGGAGGTAGGAAGGAAGGGAAAACCAAAGGATGGACAGTTTGAGTGGAAGAGTGAAAGAGGAAACAGTAAATGCTGTGTTACATTTATAGTTCAGCACTTTTCAGGGTCATTCTGTTCAATGACCCCCAACACACACACAAAATCTCTCTCACTCCCTCGCTCTGCTTCCTTTCTGTCTATATGATATACACACACTCTCTCTCTCTCTCTCTCTCACACACACACTCTCTCACACACACACACACACACACACACACACACACACACACACACACACACACACACACTCGCTCGTCCAGTGATATATGCGACTGGGAGTCGTCCATAAATTTTTAAATGGAAAAATCTCGTTCTTTCTGTTGATTTTTACTTTACAACGAGCCGACGTGGGTGGCTTCAGGGTGAGAGAGAGAGAGAGAGAGAGAGAGAGAGAGAGACTAGTGGGAGTAAAAATGTGTAAAAGTGAGAACAAGTATGGACAGTGAATGAGTATCTGATTTAAGACTATATCACCATGGATTCCCCAGGTATGTTTTAAGATGCATAAAAACTCTTAAATGTTATCTACTCCTTCTGCTTCAAGGAAAAAAATCCTGAATCTTTTAAATTTGCAAATGATTTCATTTCAGAAGTTTAACTACTGGCGACACCGTCTCCCAGAAATTATGTTTATATACAACTAATTTGCAAAAGGAAATTCATGTTTGCAAAACAGTACAATTTTGGTGAAAAAAATGCAATAATATAAAAAAAGGTTTAAAGGTTTTAAAACAAAATAAATAAAAAATGTTATTCCCATATATCCCCCTGCTCTGTGATAAGCCACTGTGGAGACTGCGGAGCTACCTACATGTTTCTCCTGCTTTCAGTTCAGTCCTGAATGTTCGATTCTTCTTGAGATTTACCTTCAGCAAACTCTAGTAAATGAAGTAAATGAAAGAGTTTACTGAAGGGGAATATAATTAAAGCACGATACAGCCTGAAGCTGTATGACACATCTCCCCGGAGCTGAGGTGATGTTTTCAATGGGAGAATTTTGACATTGAAGTCTAAATCAAATCACAGCAGGATTCCTGTTATTCTCCTGTGACCACAAATCCAGCATCTATTCTTCTGTATCTTGCAGACAGCGAAATGGTTTAAGACGTCTTTTTGTTAAACAGCTGATCGTGCACTTACACGAGCAAATTCACTATTTGTTCTACTGTATTTCTATTCTCTTATATTCAATAGACTGTAGTCAGTTACATAGTTGGATAGTTTTCTTAACCTCTCCTCAGTGACACACACTGCCATGACGGCCGCAGAATACGCACACACTCCGACACACCTTAACCTCGTTTACACAGCTGTCTGAAATGTGTGTGTGTGTGTGTGTGTGTGCGCGTGCTGCTGACAGTGCTTTTACTATCCGAAATGAAATGGGGGGGAAGAAAAGAAAACTTAAAAGGAACAACTATTTCTTTGTTGAAAATCTTAATATTACAATGGTGGAGTTAGGGGGGGAGAAGAGAGAGAGAGAGAGAGAGAGATGGGTGAGTCATAAATGTATTTCAGTCATCAATCACATTTGCAGGAAGTTTAGAAAGAGTGTGTGTATTTATGTGTGAAACCAACTACTTCTGTCCAAATGACTGATTCACAGACACAAAATCCCCCTTTCTATGATTCTCTCCCTTGACTTCAACTGCACCTTCCTGTGCGTATGTGGATGTGTTCCGTGTATAATTTGTCTTCGTAGAACATCTGAGCATCACGCTAACGTAATGCAGCATACACGGTAAATATATGTGTTTGTTTACGAATTAGTTAGTTTGGCGGCGTTCGCACCGAGAGGAAAAAGCTATTCGTAATGCACCTTTCAAACACTGAGGCTCTTCCAACCGTTTTGCATCAGGCAAAGAAATTCATGAGAACACGAGGAGGAAAATAAAATATAAACGTCTTGATTCATATTATGTTGAAATAAAAATTAAATAGGAAATGCAGTTTGAGGGCAGCAGACGGTTGTGCACGTGCAATAGAGAATATTTATCAATCATGAGCAGAAATTCAAATTTATTGGCTACATCTTTAGCCACGCTAGCGGTTTTATGGTCAGCATGATACGCATTTAGCATGTTCCACATACAGTCTTAAGATTAGTGTTAGGTTTAATAAACTCACGACATCACACACACACACAGTTTTCTCAAGGACTGTTCAAACTAAAAAAAAAAAAAGACAGCAAAATTATACAACTTGTCTTTTTGTGAAATTTACAGATGAACTACTGTTGCTAGCAAGCTAACCCGTGATGCTAGCCAGCCAGAGTGCTAGCAATACTAGCACACTGGTTTGTTTACTCCCTCCTGACATTATGTTCTCTGGATTCTACATAATTTCAGACAATATTGAGTTTTATGAAGCAGACCAAAAAAGGCTTTCCTATTTAACTAGCTTGCTAACTGCGTGCAAATTGTACTAACAAGCCTCATAAACCATTCCTCTTTTGTGGAGCAGAGGGAAGACAGATTAGGATTAAATAAAAGCGGGTGGTGCAACAGCTAAAGCGATCATAGCTTCCACCAATTTGGAGTTTGAGGCTTTCCATTCCCTAAAAGATCACCAAAGTTTAATTTTATGGAAAACTTTCCTCCATTTGCAGAAATGAACAGATTTTTTTTATTTAATTATTTTTTATGCATTATGTAGCCTGCTGTATTATTGTTCTCTGTGCATGCGTCTCAGCCTGTGGTGGTCATTTGAACTTGAGTTAACTTTTAAGCGTGGGTCTGCCTCTGAGATACAGATGATGTAGTTCCCTGGCTATGCAGTGGTTTCTACTTCAAATATACAGTTTGGGGACAGACACACCGCACACACAAACACACGTCCTGAAAGAGTTTTAACCAAGGTCCTTGTGTGTTCTCACCAAAAGGCAGCCCTGACCCTGAATCAGGAATGTGGTGGTTTAGACGATGTTTCCGCCCCGTATATTCTTGTGTTTGTGAATTGCTGTTTTGTGTTTATGTGTGATGTACGCGGATCACCACTGATAATGTGTCAGTGCATGACATCATGTGGTGCAATGACAGGAAGCTGGCTGCGATTCAGATCCACTCCACTTACCGTGGGATGTGGAGGAAAATACTGGATTACAAATCTAAAAATATTCCAACTGCTACTCTGAGCACTGAGTTAATTATTTTGTAATCACTGTGGGGTCAAATGAATATTTGGTGATCTAAGAATTTAACATCCAACCCAACTTGTCAAGACAATTTAAACCACAAATTTCAAACCTAAAATGAAAAAATCAGCTGGCAGAAGCAAATAATGAGGCTCCCTGGATAAACAGCACTGTGTAGACTTAGGAAAATAATTATTTTATAGTGTCAGTAATTTTATGGATTCTTCCAAGGACAACAAAAGATGTGCATGACATTTTTAAGCCACAAGAAATCTGACTGATGATGAAATCTTGCTGCTTCAAATTGAAATATGACCATTTATTCCAACTCACTGGAGCAAACACATCCCTTATGATGGCCGACCTGAGGTTAAAATGTGGTTATTTTTGACAAACTTATCTGTGTTCCCATTCATATTGATCACATCATTTTTGTTATGAAGCCTATATATAAAAAAGAATAAAAAACAGCTTCAAGTGGCATGGATTTTTAAATTCGTAAATCCATAATGGAAAACCCAGTAGTACTACATCACCCTAGATCATTGATCATTGGAAAACCTTTTTATCTTATTTATTTGTAGAGATGAAGTGCTGCTTTAGCCTACATTACTGTTTTGTTTTCAGGCGTATAATTTCCCATAGTTTTGCTACTAAAAACATCCCAGAACAAATATTGAAGGGAATGAAAGGGAATTTTTTGACTCGGTACCAAACCATGGTCATAACTCATGTCACGGCTCCATCCACTGTTTGTCATACTCTTTTATTTAGGACCGTGATGTCCCATTAATATCCACAAGATATCCACTGGTCTAAGAAATGAAAACGCAGCCAAAGTCCAGACTTAAACAAAAGGAAGTAAACAGTTACAGCAGGGAGAAGACCGAATGGGCCGACATTTGCTTGTTCTGGATGTTCTTCAGGACTGAAGGGGCTGAGGATGAGTGACAGTGGGTAACACAGCAGGAAGGGAGGGGATGATGAATCAGAGAAGGGTAGGCCACACTTATTATTCTTTGTGTGTGTCAGCTACCAGCACATACCAGTGGTACAATGAGTGTATGAGCCCGATCCGTCTGACGGTTGCCTCTGTAACCACGCAGGAAGAAGAACACTCGCTCACCCTGATGTCATTTTTCAGTTTTTAGAAAGACCAAATAAACACACGGGCAGCATCTTTTAAACGGCTATTCCAAGGTTCACACTTTTTTCGTTCGGGGGGTTTTGATTCGGTACACCCACATCATGTCGAGCTCGTGGAAAAGGTCTGGATAAAAGAAATTGGGAATGTGTGATTCAGGGGGGACTCCACAGATTAGGTAGGTTAGGTTTAGGTAGGTTTGAAAATGTCAAACTCAAGAAAAGCGAAAGCATCAGTCATTTCAGCAAATGCCCCCAAAATGAGTAACAAAGCCTGGTTTAGTGGAGGTAAGAATCATGCCTCTTGGTTGTCAGGTCGGTTGGATGGGTAAAAAAAAAAAAAACCCACAGGATTTGTCAACTGTTTGGCTTCACGTTTCCTTCCGACAGTTAGGTTCTTTTAACCTTGACCCAGTTGTTCCCTGACTGTACCCACAGTTATCACTGTAAACACGACAAAGGTCCTTTTACCTTCACAAAGTAGTTATTTAAACTCAAACGAGATCTGCCCCGAGCCCTCACCAAGTCACGTGGTGCCAAAACCAAACCAAACCTTAACCATAAGTTTTGTGAGACCAGAGAAATACCTATTTATTTTGCAGAGGCGATTTTCTTTTACAGTTTTTGAAAGTGCAGGAAAAAAAACGACGATTGTTCTGCTGATATGGGCGTTTACAAACAACGCATTTTGGAGGACTCGTTGTAAACGTTAAGATTACCGGAAGAAAATCCTGGACAAGAATAAAACAGATGTACTGTAACTGCTGGGGGGGGAACAACAGGAGACATCTGCAATTGACGTCAGTACAATTTACAAAGTGGGTCCACACGTAGATGCAAACGCCAGTCAAAGGTAATACATTCCAAACAGTCACAAAATTCAAACAAGACATGTGACATGTGTTTTTCATGCTTCAACATGCACAGCTAACGCAGAACAAGGCTGTTGGCATAAACTGAATCTCATCTTGTACTATTTAAAAGACCTTTCCAGTGAGGACAGTCTCTCAGATTTTCACTGGGTGATGTTACTGTCCCGTATGCCTTTTGTTTTTTTCTTAATATCTGACTGTAAAATCGCAGAAGATGAACATACGTCAACATATGAATCTAGAATTGAATTTAAATTATAGTAAAAGCTGAGTAAGGAGAAGACTTTTTCTTGAGGCTGAGGTTGTTCTCACAAGTCTAGTCATCTAAATGTTTGTTTGATTCGTGCTGTGCGACACACTGAGCTGCCAACTGACTCGCAGAAAATAGGTTTATGTATTTGTTTTTGACCACTCCTAAACATTCCCTGGTGACTCAAAGACCCACAAAGTAACCACATCAATTTTTTTTTTTTTCTGTCTTGACTACGTGACACATTGACACTCTGCACCAAACGTGCCCACGTCCTCCGACGCAATAACCACAAACGGCTTCCTCTTGAACGTGTTTAGGGAAAAATTGGCCAATATCCTCACACATCCTGTCAGGAAGTAGCACGTCATGTCGACAGATTGAATTCCAGGAACTGAAAATTCAATGAATTGTTTATGATTTAATTGGGGAATTTCGTTTTTCTTCAAATACTGATTTCTTTGAATGTCGCCTGATGATGTCTGTGGTCTGTCTGGGCTGCTGATGGTCAGAGGTTGAGGGAAGATGGGACGGAAGGATGGAGGCAGATTGAGGTGAGGAGAGCGAAGAAGGGAGGATGGAAAGAAAGTGAAGCAGCAAGAGGATGAAGGCAAAAACAGGAAAAGGAGAAGCAAGGGGAAGACAGAAAGGCAACACCAGAAGAGAGGAAGAAAACAGGAGAAGATCAAGGTGAAAGGTAGTTTAGGAAAGAAAGAAAAGAGAGAGAGAGAGAGATAGGAAGAAAAGGTGAGGAACTGCAGACGAGAGGTCGATCACGGCAGGAGAGGAAGGAAAGATGGGGTGAAAGAATGAGAAAAGAGATGAGAAGGAGGGAAAGAAAGAGGGCTGTAGATGAAGGAGAATGCAGGACTGGAGGAGGGAGGTGGGGTTTACCAACTCCACGTCCAAATCGTAGCCGCAGACACATGAATTCGGCCAAAACCCAAAGGCATCTGAAGTGCTGTTATATAATTCATAACAACTGCTTCTATCATTATTAATAATATGAAACCGCAAATTGGAATATGTTTTTCTGCCTTTTTAACCAACCTGACAATTGGTTATACTCCACACAGACCAATAAAACCTAGCAAACTAGCTTGCACTTATTAAACGAGCACATGTACTCGTGTACTGCAGTGGCCCGGCAATATGATTATGCACTTTTACAACCTGACAAATGAATAATATTCCATACAGGCTAATAAAAGACACTGCGCTCTTAGAAAAGGGCCAATCAATAGCAAATAATAAATGTCAACAACTGTAATGAACATCACCACACAGTCTGCAGAGTTGAGGATTTTCCGTTTTGCTCTTGTAAGAAGCAAAACCTCACATCTGTAAAAGTTGTTGTTTTCAGCAAAAAAAAAGTCGATTTTTTATTTTTTTTTTTACATTGATGGTCATTCCTTTGGGAAAACGCAACGGGGTTTAAAGAGGTTTTAAGGAGTTGAGGATTAAGACACTTATTCACAACTAAAAGTAATACACAGAATAATTAACTCCTAGCACATCCAACTTCCTGGTTTAGTAGAAGAACTTTATATGCACAATTTCTAGTAATTCAGAATTTTTGAATCCTTTCCATGTACAGCATGCCCTCCAAAATCTCCAGTCTCCAAGCCACTAATACACTCGTTTCATACATCTCTTTAGTACTTGTTAGTGACGAAGGTTTGCTGGCAACTGAGCGTTAAGGACGTAGAAAACAAGCTAGGGTAGCTGTTTCCCTCGGACACGGCTAACCACATTTGTGTAATGTAGATATACGGACGGGTGAGAAATTAAAGGGAAAACCTGAAAAATGAGCGAATGACAATACCCATAACCACGGGGCACGAGGGGTCACTGAATGGTTTGATGAGTATGAAAATGATGCTGTATGAATCATATGCCATGGCTTTAACAGTCGCCAGATCTCAACCCAACTTTTGAGATTTTGGATGTTGGACAGTTCCCTCCACCACCACCATCACCATCATCATCATCATCATCAAAACACCAAATGAGGGAATATCTTTTGGAAGGAACGGTGGCAATCCCTCCCCTGCCAAGGAGCATCTGAATCTCTACATCTTACTGACTCTCTGGGTGACACATCAACAATCATATTTCCTAAAAATGTCTGAGTAACTCTTGCCTTCATCCAGCATCGTCACACTGTGAGAATCAAGGTCCGGTGATGTCAAAATCTGAGTCACTGAGCAGCTCATTTAATCAAATGTGTCATGGAAAGATTATTGAACTCATTCACTATTTCTATGATCTGACATTGCTATGATTAAGGTTTAGCTTTGTTTAAGCACAAAAAAGATTTTTGGTTTTGGGGGGTTGGGGGGCGACCTGATGGCCGAACGGTGAGGACATATATCACATGGGCAGAGCGGCGAGTCCCCGTGCTGTATGTCAATCCCCTATTCCCTCGTTGCACTTCCTGTCTCCACCGTCACTATCTAATAAAGGCATAAACTGCCCAAAAAAATAACATTGGTTAAAATGACTTCATTAATTACAGGGTTGGTTGCAGTAAAGGTTAAATTTAGAGCACGACGACGGTCCTGGATGAAAGACACCAGTGTTGACTGTCAGCAGGAAACCCATCCATCCACCCCAGGCTAATTTGCTCAAATGACTTATTCTAACATTTTCACATCTTCCCTCATCCGAGTACATCATGTTCCCATTTCCCCACCTCGCTGGTTCCTGAGAAGTTTGCTGACCATCTGGAGAGTCATCTTTGTCATTGTATTGTATGAGCCATTCAGTGACCAGAGATGCAGCAGTGATACAGTGAGTATGACGGTCCTAGATCCTCCGCCGTGATACAGGGGATGACGTTTCTGAGGAGGATTGCTCACACTTGTGTTGTTATGACTGTTGATGTGGATCCTGACCAAGTAATTACTTTAATTGAAAAAGTCTTTGAGGGCAAACCTGAATCTCAAAGCAGAACTGTGACGTCTCCGTCTCTGTTTTTGAGTTTTTAAATTAACACAAGGTTCCTGAGGGATGTTGAAAAGCTGTAGCACAGACTCGTGTCGTGGTTGGAGCCGCTGTGCTGCCGGGCTCTGTTTATTATTTCATTGTCTTGCAGTGTATTCTATCAGTGAAACGAACAAGCCATGACTCCAAACACAAACATGAACATGCAAACTTCAGCTAAGTCACTCAGTCCACCATTCCTGATTACATTTTGAGCAAGTGAACACACACACACACACACACACACACACACACACAAACACTCTGGTGAGCAATGCTGTGGTCATTTGAACCACAACTAAACATCCTGGTACCAGACCTCAGGTTTGCCTTGTTACCATGACAGCACACTTGTTACTCTGTCATCTCTATTATGGGATGGGAAAGGGGTGAATCCGGGGTTAGACCACATATTAGTCTGTGTGTGTAAGTGTGTGTGTGTGTGTGTGTCAGTGTGGGACTTAAGTGACCATCCTCTGCAACTGTTGCTCATGTTTATGTGCGTGTGTGTGTGTGCATGTGTGTGTGTGTGTAGTCATTCATTGCATAGCCTACGTGTTTCTCTGCATGTGTGTGAGACACGCTGCAGATTACAGGTCTGCTATGGGCTGGCTGCGAGGCGCGGCGACTCGTCACTGTATAAACACAAAGTAAACAAAGACATCTGACTTTTGGCTGCCCTCTCTCGCAGTCAGTTAACAGCGTAATAGTGTCATTCATCCTGGTTTCGTCGAAGGAGGTGGCTCAAGGCTGAAAGGATTCCTGTAGCAACTCCAAAAAGTGAAGCCTGGAGCTATATGGGCATCGGTCTCACCTGCCTCAACAGGTAGGTGTGTGAGTGTTTACATGATGTCTATACAGTAGTACGATCTGGACTGCTCTGTTTGAAAAGTGCCTTGAGATGACTTCTGTTGTGAAGTTACAGAGGTGTTTCACACAGTGGTGAGAAAACATAGAAGAGACAGAGGGTGTAAAGTTTAAACTGAATAAAAATAAAACAGGAAGGTTAAAGATATTTCTTAAATATCTGCACTTGTTCAAATGGAACAAATCTAAATGAACTGCACACGTTCATACATCGCACTCGTACACCGATGGAACAGCCATCAGGGGCAACATGGTGTTTCAGTATCTTGCCCAAAGACGCTTCAACATGTGGACCGGAGGAGCCAGGGATCGAACCACCGACCTCCTAATTAGTGCAGGACTCCCTTTACCTCCTGAGCCACAGCTGCCCTTTAAAAGCCCCTAAAATCTGCCCGTTAAAAGCTGAAAAACCAAGTGAAACTGAACAAAAATACAAATCTAAAGACTGAAGAAGTCTTGAGACCGATAGCCAAGAAAATCTTTCATCCCAAGCAACCGATGTACCAACTGTACAGAGCCAACGATGGAAAACACAGGAGTGTAGAGGAGTGTGTGTATTTGACAGCTATCCCTCCTGACTTTCCGTTTTCCTCTCGTCCTTTATGGATATGAAGTAGATTCATAAGGTCCTGGGATACGTGTGAATTTTCGCCCAAGGTGACACATCATTTTCAACTCTTACAGACGCGTCTTCACCTCAGGTTTGCGTTCCCTCTTGATCGCGCCCCCGCCCCTCCTGTCTTTCCGTTTCCCTTGTATGCAATCAATCACGCCGCATCTAAAACCTGTCGGTGGTGCTGGACAGCGTCCTCTGGGCGGGCGGGCGGGCGCCACAGTGGCGGACCAATCCGATTTGATCGCCATCGCCACCCTCAGAGCCACACTGCTAGCATGGCTAAAAATGACCTGTGACTAATTTGAAGCCACAAATGGATGGATGATTTTGTCCCAATACGTCGATTGGAAAACATTATCAATCTTTCCAGCTGCAGTAGCCAAAGGCAGCAGACTGGGGCCATGTTGACAGGTTTGTGGATGAATTTAAAAAACTTTTTTTTTTTGGTCCATGTCTATGTTTTGGCCATCAGCAGCTCTTTCGAGAAACACTTCATGGAAAGTGGCTAAGAAAAACTTTTGTAGTTGTTCAAACGGGAATATCTAAACTCCTGGACTGGGAATGGCTGCTGGCTCAAACAACCTCTGCGTGATCTCCAGACACGGCAGATAAAGAGACACTAACAGAGACCCAGGAGAGGTCACCTGAAGTCTACAGCCAGTGTTTAGAGTATGTGTGCGAGTGTAAGTGTACATCTGTGTGTTTGTGTGTGGCGCTGAAATGTTTAAAGAGGAGGGAGACTGTTCCTTTCCAGTGACATCAGAGCAGAGGAAGAGGCTGCTGTAACAGTCCCATGGTGTCTTTAAACTCCTGTGTGTCAGTCTGCTGGAATCCTGGCAGGTCAGCCAAAGGCTAGAGAAGCACTTGTCCTTGTGTCTCCTCTTCTTTTCCTATTTCTTTCTTCCTTCGCAGGTATTTAATCTCTTCACTCAGAAGAAAAAAAAAAAAAAGAAAGAAAGATAAACAGAGCGAGGAGAGGACACTGATGAAAGTGTACGATGAGGAAAAAGAGGCCAACGAGCAAGGAAGGCAGATAGGAAAAGACAAAGGGAGAAGTACACAAGACGGCGATACAGACGGCACAGTTGTGCCAAATATGTGATTGGTCGGGACCAGTAATAGGGGCCTATACGTTCCAGTAATTGATTGGCTGTCTGATCCCATTCCAGTCGCTGATTGGTTGCGATGCTGTCGCAGTCCAACAGCAGTGTCATCCAGCGGGCAGGGAGAAGACGCCAAACCAAGAGGTGACCAGGGCGCCACAACATTTCAGGTCAAAGCGCCACATACTGTCCCACTGTTTACAGAAGAGTGCCTCAAGTTTACTGGGTGTTGTTACTGAACTCAATGACTGGACTAAAACCAATGAATGTCAGTTGGCCTTTGAAATGTTTGTCATGTTCAACAAAACAATTTCGGTCCAGGGTTGGATGTTCCTTCTCTTAAACATGGCAGATCCAAACAGGGTCATATCGAAAGATTTCTTGTTTCCCCATTTCTCGTGGGCCGCGAAGGTATTGCAAGTGGGCCGACAAATCATTTGCAAAACGGTACAATTTTTTGCAGAAATATGTAATTTAAAAATATATAAATAATGTTTTTTTTAAAAGAAATGATCTTTAGAAACAAGGTTGAAAGATGTTTTTTTTTTTTCTTGTATTAAGGCTGATCACCGAAAAGTCCATGATAGGAACTTTGACGTTGTTGCCAGCCGGACTTCATCGTATCCCGCATCCTCGGTCATTATCATTAAAAATAAAAAGTGCTCTCAAAAAAACGTACTGTTTTGCCTCCATATTGTTTCGGGTTCAGATGTGGGCCGCCAATAATTTTTTTGTGATTGTCAAGTGGGCCATGAGTTGGAAAATGTTGGGAATCCCTGTCACAGAGTGATTTGAACTTGTGTGATTGTTTCTGTTATTGTAACACCTCGCAGGACTTTTCTTGGGAGAATGACTCAGTCATTTTGGGTGTAGTCTTCGGTGTCTTCCTGGAAAAGAGAAGCGATGGTGAAAGACTTTCACTTGCCAAGGCGATCACAGCTGGCCCGCACGTGGACAGCACTGTGCTACGATCACTCGTGTCTGAACAAACTAACAGACTGTTATTCACAGGTGCATTACTGTTTCAAACCAGAGAGGAACTGGCCCGGTGTTTCCAGAGTTTCAAGGTTTGAACAGAAATACTTCAGATATTCATTTGAGTTGTGCAGTCAGAGGAGCTACTTTTCATATTTTGCCTGCTTGAGTTCAGTTTAGGTATTTGTCCACATGAAATGATAAAGCAGTGACACAGAAGAAAACAACAGTGACCTGATATTATTAGAAAACCAGAGCAGCCATTTGGTGATCCGATAAAATCCAGTCTGATCATTACCAGATAATTCAGACACAAGCTGTAATGTCACAGCACCGACCATGTAGCATATTCCCTACTATCAATCCTTTAAAGCTGCGGCCAAACTGGCAAATGTGTTTGGTCTTGGCGAACAGAGGCAAAGAGAATCCCAGCAATGCTGTTTTGAGGGGAGCAGCTTGGGATAAATGGTAAGTAGCTAAGCCCTGGTTAGGACTGGTTTGGCCCTGTGGTGGAAACCATGCCGCTGGGGAGAGTCCAGAAGACACAGTAGGATGCTGGCTCGAGTTGAGATGAAACTGCTGGCAGGAAAGAAGACGGCTATAAAATATATGAGATATGAAGATGTCTCCATGTCTCATGCTCAGACCGACATACGCCATAAGAACCCAAGTGTGTGCACTTACTTTCAGGTGTTCAGCATGATTTGTCACCTTGTTTTTGTTATTGACAAATATAAATTTAAAATATTAGCATTTTGGTACCTATGAAAGTTTAAACCATTGGCTAAAGTTGAAAGGAAACTTTTGGCAGTCTAATAGACAGCAATGAAAAACTCTCTCTAATGATTTGTCCATCTGCCTAAAGAGGACATTCAAGGGTCACTGTGTGCTTGCTCTGTTCTGTTTTATTGTACTCAGTCTAGTGTCGAACAGAAGAAGCAAAGTGTTAGGAAAGACGTGACCTGAGGAGGACACCGGTCAGTCACCAGACGTCCAATTAGAAGGTAGCCATTAAAGAAAGGGCACTGATTCACCCTCTTATTACCATAGAAGCGATATATCTGGTGAATATTTTATACTGAACAAAAATATAAATGCAACACTTTTGTCTCTCATTTCTTCTAGAAAGATAGATACGCACACAGATATACCGTGATGAGATCCTGAGGCCCGTTGTTGTGCCGCCCTCGCCCTCATGTAGCAGCGTGATGTACATGTCACCCACTGAGCATGTTTGGGACACTCTGGATCTGCATGTACGACAGCGTGTTCCACTTCCTGCCAATATCCAGCGACTTCGCACAGCCAGGCCACAATCAATGACATGATCAACTCTGTAAAAAGAGCTGTGTAGCACTCCAGATACTGTCTGTGTTTCTGATCCATGACCCTCCCCTATTTTTTTCAAAATAAAACTTCACATTCTAAAGTGTTTTTTTATTATGATGAGCCCAATGATCATGCTGTGTAATCGCAATCTTGATATGCCACACCTGTCAGGTGGGTGTATTATCCTGGTAAAGGAGACAGTCAGAAGTGTTTTGTGTGTTTAGAAAAATTAATTTAAGCAAAAAAGAGTATTACATTGATATTTTTGTTCAGTGTAGATTTGTTTTCTTCTTTGTTTACATTTTCAGAAAAACCTACAAAAACTCAAACTTCATTAAAAGGAATATCTCAGGAAAAAGGCGTCGCCATGCTGGGGTTCAGGTAAGGCCCCATGTCATCCGAATTGGTCGCTTAACTTCAATAGGTTTGATTGGCTTCTTGGCTAAAACAACCGTTTTTGATGTAGTAGTCCAGCGACCACATACGTGATTTGCGGGTTTCACCTCTGAGCCCAATTTCTCTCCAGCGCGGACAAAGATTTATATCACCATAGCCGGATCCGAAACAAAACAGCTGCTCTCAGGCCAAGTCTGGATGAACAGCAACGTGTGATCACATAAAATACAATCTGCAGAATCAGATCTCAAAAACAGCAGAGAGAGAGAGAGAGAGAGAGAGAGAGAGTGTAACCATAACTCTTAATTATACCTTTAGTTTGGAGGTCAGAAGCTGACCGGGTTCCATTTGTCAAGATACACCATTAGCCAAAGGTTAGCTCGAGCTAGTTTGCAACAAGCTGAAATAACAGCCAGATTCATGCAGACAGAGGTTACAAAGCCGTGCAAATGACAACAACCGGAATGAATACACACACACACACACACACACACACACTTAAAATAACTCCCGTCTGACTTAACCCAAAGCTTAACACATGCTAGGATTCATTAGGGTTGAAATAACAGCCAAGAGTAGGAACAAACAGCATGGAGTTGGACAACGTTTAGATGGAGTTGAAGTTGGCAGGCTGAGAGACAGCTGTTAGATAGAAAATGAAGATGTTTCCCTCTGTTTCTCTTCTCAGCGACTTGGATTCTCCATCCGACTCAAAAGGGCAGCCAAAGGTTACCAGATGCTACGGTGATGCTAGCTAACACAAAGTTAAGCAGCCTGCGACTGCAAAAGTGTGGCACAGCCGGGCGACTTTTCCCCGCATAGCTGCTTCGGATTTCCATCATAAAAGCTCCCATGAGCCTCAGTGAAGCTCCTGACAGACAGTAGTCACCCAGTATGATGAATGCAAAGAGGTTAAATGGGAGAGGTGGATAAAGACCATTTGACATCGTTGTGTTTTCTGTCATTCATCCGCGCCTGCAGCCTCCAGCCTGGTGTCAGTTTGAGATGTGTCCACAGTAATGTTCAATTGGTGGAGGTGAGTTTGGGACATATAGGTAAAAGGAAATACCAAGGTAAGACGCAGGAGGTAACAATTATGGCAACATTGTTTGAGTTAAGTACAAATAAATGTGTAGCTGGAGGCTTGAACAGGGTGATGTCACGTGTTGCGTTCACTGTCAAAATGGAGGAGCGGTTGATTATCGCGGTGGGGAGTCACCCTGTTCTCTATGATCAGAGTTTCCTGGGACAACAAACCGGAGAGATTATAGGTGGGGAGGTTTTGGAGTTTATTTCTCTGCGTACTTCCCTTCAGCATCGCATCGACAGCTAGCATGGCATGCTATTACACAAAATAGCACATCTCTAGCTGACAAGCAGCCGAGCATCAGGGCACGCCCACCAAGCGTTAACGCATCATGAGCGTCTGAGTGCTCCCTTCTGATGTATCAGGGATACAGTATCATTATGGCTTCAATACTCTGAGGGCTATGTTAGAGTCAGACATACAGTACAAGCAGATGTGTCCCCCCCCCCGCCCCCCCCCCTCTGTCTGTCTGTCTACTGAAGGGATTTTCTACCTGACTGTGGAAGACAGCCAGAGGTTAGCTCAGGCTGCAATAAAACACCATAAACACCTGTTTTAAACTCATCCAGATCTTCACTGATGCCAAGTTCACGTCTTATCGTCTTTTTTCTTTTTTGTTTTCTTTCCCCTGCCTCGTGTTTTAGTCTTTTACTTTTTCATCCCCTTCCATTTTTCCTGTGTCATCATTTCTACATGTTGAATTATTATTTTTCTTCCATTTATCAAACGTTTTTTCCCTTCACACACACACACAAAAAAAAAAACAAAAACAACTTCACTCTAAGAAATGAGTTTGCTGATACTGTTGTCGTGGTTACCTGCAGTTTAGCAATGTAACATACCTTGGAGAGTGACTGGTGATTACATTGAGTGGAACTATGTGTTGGCAACAAGCGTTTCCTCTGTTAGGCACGGCAAAACAAATTTTACGGCACGCACACAAAGAGCAAATAAAATGCAATCAATTACAGTATTGTACACAACCTGCAAGATTCATCTCTCACACACACTTTCTCAAGGTTATTTTCCGTTACTTTGTCTTCCTTTTTCCACATCCTTCTCTTTCTCTGTCACACACACACACGCACACACACACACTCTCTTCACCTTTCCATCTCTTAAAAACTTTGTTGTCTCCAAAAACACACACATGCGCAAACAAGCATTATTTTTATTGCACATATTATACTAATCTGAGGACACACACATGCACTTTTAACTTCCAACACACACACACACACAAACACACACAGGAGGCTGGGACAGAGGTAAACCAGTGACTTTTGGCCAACATCTGTATCACCGGGTTCAAGGAAAACACACACTCACACACACAAGCCAATCCCATGACAGCATAAGTACATACACACCCTCGGAGGAACGTTGACAAACAACATGATTATAATGATGATGAGGTCCTTGTTCGTGAACTCTGCAGGACCTGTGGCCGACTACCGTTATTGTAACACGCATGCGGACGCACAACGCGCCGACATACGTACACAAAGACGAAAATCGCCAATCGATCACACTTCAGACACGTAAACCTGTGAATGCGTGCTTTCCTTTTCACACTCTGAAGCCACACACGCACTCACACACGTGGCCGGCTGTCTCCATTTCACTGAGGTGACTTTTGGCCAACATCTGCATCACTGAACTCAAGGGAAACACACACACACACTGACATACACACACACACTCACACACACACACACGGAGTTTGTGTTTGGTGAGGGCCAAGGATGCTGCATGCTTTTGGTCAGCTCTGCTATTCAGCTCGCTATTCATAGAAGACCACAAATTTATCACTCAGCAGCGTGTGTGTGTGTGTGTGTGTGTGTGTGTGTGTGTGTGTGTGTGTGTGGTGTCTGCATACGTGTGCATCAGCAAGAAATACAAGATCTGTGTTCAAGAAAGCGTTATTTTACTGAATGGGGAGAGAACAGGAATAGAGAGATGGAGGTTTTGTGTGTGTGTGTGTGTGTGTGTGTGTGTGTGTGTGTGTGTTGACCCCACAGTCTGTGTGTTTCCCAGTCTGTAATCATGATGTCAACCCAACCATCTGAACTTAAACAAATGTCCCACAGTGACGAACAGATCAGAGACATACATTCCTATGGGACCTTGAAAGCATCACAGTGGCTATATGTAACACAAGGAAAGTGGTAGCCGCACACGAACACACACACACACACACACACTCATACCTGTGGTTTTGGGATCTCCTCTGGCTGCGGTTCAACCGGTGAACTTCCACTGACCTGCAGCTTTGGCCAGACAATTGGAAGAACTAATTATCTTTAGATTTGCATGATCTGAATTTTTATAATTTCCCCATAAATTAACAGAAGATCTGGCTCAGCTTTGTCCTCATCATTTCTTTTTTTTCTCCAGAAATGAGGTCATTTACAATATTTACAAAAAACATGACTGATTCTAAATAAATACTACTAATAAACATAAACACTTTCACACGATGACGTGCTGAAACTCTACATCAGTGCTTGGTAACTGGCGATAATAGCATTTGTCGATTTTGTCTACAAAATAAAAGCAAAATAGTTTATTTATAGGTACTTTATTTTAAGGTATTGTGAGCTTTTATTCTGAAAAAGTTCTGACAGGAAGTAAGTGATCCAATAAAAATATAGCAGATTTCAGGTAAAACACTCAGAGAAACCAAATCCTGCAAGGTTTGGATGGTGGGTCCAGGTGGGCGGGGCTTGGTGACTGCTTTGTTGTGACATCACAAAGTTCCAGAAGTCCTGACGGCTGGTTTTAAGGCTCAGTTTCTGAATACAGGCTGTGTGCATTTCTCTGTGGACTGAGGCTTTGATACTTTCACAGTATTAATATAGAAGCTAGACCTGATCTATAATCAAACTACACATGGACATCTGCCTTTATACAATATGGGACCTTTAATTTACCCCCTTTATTAATCAATTGTTGTCAGTGACTACTTCTTCAAGGCTAAAATGTCAGGATGAGCAAAGAATAGAAGGAAAAAGTAGAGAATGAAGGAGAAAAAGAAGAAAGAGAAAGACATACCTAATGAGAGGAAACTTGACTCCTGTGGGTTTTAAGCTTTACTAATTAGGTTTCATGGTGGCGAGCTGAATCCCCTTGCCGCCAATATAACCTTGCTCACCCTGACCCAAAGCGATGGAGGGAGGAAAGGAGTTAGCGAGTGAATATATCTGAATTTTCTGAAGATTTTAAACAAACTGTCCTCACTGTGAACGCTGAACAGTTATTCTAGAAATTACACAACGAGCTTCAATAATTCTTTGGACGTGGTTCACGGGCTTTTGGCTTATGGAGAGGCATTCGGTTTACGTGAGCTCTCCACTCAAATGAATAAATGGCAGTTTTCGAAGCTGGAGCCTGGACGGATCAGGACAGAAGTGGAGCTATCAGGTGACAGGGGAGATTTATTCAGGGGTCGTTTGTGTCCGTACTTGCTCACGCTTCAACGTGTTCCTCAGCAACCGAGTATTTCATGGCGAGCTGCCGTTTTATGGTTAACGTGAAATAACAAACAGATGAGACGAATAAAGACGAGTCATGGTGGGGACACACAAGAGGATTACAGAGCTGATTTACACCAGATTCGTCCTGGCGATCAGAGGAGAGCCCTGATTAGAGGTTTGGTTACTTCTTTTCTGCTGAAGCTTGGTCCTTAACAAACTCTACATTTTTATGCTGTTTAAACATGGTACCTGCAAATGCAGCAGAGTTCATTCGATTTTCATCTGTGGAAACCTGGTAAAGAAGGGAAAAAATGCACATTTGCATTTAGTTATGCAGCTGCAGCCTGTTACACCAGCTTTGTGCAAGTTGTAGCATTAGTTTTAATGTAGTGGATACTCATTTTGCAGATGCTTTTATCTAAAACGACTGACAAGAGAGGGACGAGACTAAAGCTTCAGTGCAGAAGAAGAAGACGGAGAGGAACGCCTCTGCTCTGATAGCATTTGGTAGCTTGTTCCACCATCAGGGAACCGCAGATGGGAACAGTCTGGACTGAGATTGTCTTGTGTGCGGGGATGGCGATGCCAGACGACATTCCTCGGAGGAACACAGCGCCCGAGAAGGAGCATGAGCCCGTTTGATGGAGTTCAAGTCGATGGTTTCAGATCCAGAAGTCACTTTGAAGGCAGCATTAGAGACTTGAATTTGATTCAGGCAGCAGCACGTGGCCAGCGGAGGTCAAAGAGCAGCAGAGTGACATCTGCCATTTTAAGCTGATTGAAAACCAGACAGGCCACCACATTTCTCACTAGACTTTGGTCTATTGTATCGTACACTTACAGCTACTATTAGATTAGATTAAGTGTGATATTACGCTGCATTCACGTGAGGTCAGCATGGCCACTGACACTGACTTTAGCAGAAACATCAAACTATTTAATTGTTGATTTCGGCTGACTCTTTTAGGTCATGATGGAAGTTTGACCCAAACATTTATTGATGCAGTTACTGTTTTTATGTGTGATACAGCCATCGAAGTACAAGAGAAACAACTGATAAACGATCAATGAATATTTTAGCTAGTTTACATGTGATAACGTACATTACTTTCTTCTTTTTAATACTGACGTCTGCTGTGTCTCTAAGTGAAGGCAAATCAGGAAGTGTAGAAAATGTCTTTTGGAGGATTTAGTTTGTATCAGTTTCAGCATCAGTTTTCTTTGTCGGAAAAGTTTAGAAGTGAGATGCGCCAAGTCAACCTGTTCTGTTGGGAAATTACAGGAAGTTCCCTCACCTTCTGTGGCGATGAGGTATTGAATGATACAAGATTTCAGTGTGTGTGTGTGTGTGTGTGTGTGTGTGTGTGTGTGTGTGTGTGTGTGCGTGTGCGTGAGAGTAGTCATTAAACTATAATAACTGGGGATGACTTCTGTGAGCTGCTGACCTCTTCCAGGAACAGAAGCCCACACACACACACACACACACACACACACACACACACACACACACACACACAGGATGAAGAATAGTATATATAGTTACACATTACTGGAACAGTGGAGAAGGAAGTGTGGACAGATGGATGGATGGATGGGTGGATGTGAAAATATAGAAGGACATATATCATATTCTAAGGGAACATAAAGCTCATGTAAACCTAAAGTCAAACAAGGTCATAATTTAGTGCTTACAGTGAGGTTCCTCTCCGTAAACATCTTAAAACCCAAACCCATTATCTCGGGTCTAAAGCTCCAACTCTGCTGCACCAGTCTTTGCTTGTTGCTTCAGCAGAGCACGGGATCTGAATCAGCTATTTAGGGCGATTTAGGGCTTGAACAGTGGAGCAAAGAGGGGGATGAACCTGAAAGCCTGTTATGAATTTGGGATTATCAACGAGCACTTCCCGTCACAGACAGTTAAATGAACTAGACCTGAAAGACCTCCTAAAAGGACCCATGCTATTAAATTCTAGCGTCTCAGAGCCATTACACCTGATCTGCAGCACCACAAGTCTAAGCACGTTAAGGCAACAGATCAGGCCTGGAATTTGACTCATTTCCGTTCTTACCCAAAGTTAGACTAATATAGGAATTTATATATTAGTAGAGTGAAATCAGTTCATATTTGCCCACTTCCTGCATGTCAATAGGTCAGATAGTAGCTCACAACATTCTTGAGCGCTGAGAGTTTAATACTTTATTGTTAGCCCGAACCATTAGCCATTTTACAAGTGCATACAAAAGCCTATAATCTGGATCTGCTTCTTTATAAGCATATTTCTATGCAGCCATCATGTTTGTGGTAAACAATGAGAACACTTTGTTTCATGTTGTATTTAATTTATTAGATTCCCTTTTTTCCTATGTTTATTTTGTTCTTAATTTAAGTGAATTATCATTATTAGATTTTCTCTATTATTCTGGATATGAACTAATGATTTGATCTGTGATTCCTGTCTGTACTTGATACAGTAAATAAAGTAAATTAAATCATTAAAAAACAAGACTAATAGTTCACAATGCTAACATCCTGATGCTTAGCAGGTATACGTTTTATCATGTTCATAGTTCAGTGTCCTAGCATGCTAACATTTGCTAATTAGCAATAAACACAAAGTCGGCTACAGCTGAGGCTGATGGGAATGTCATTAGTCTTTCAGGTTTTTAAATACAGGCCAGCATCAAACTTTGACCTCCTGATGATGCTGAAGGAAAAGTTTAGGGGAACCATGAATGTCTAAAAAAAAATGCAATAGTTTCATAATACGAATTAATAAAGATCATCTTTGGAGCATGGAAGTAATTCAAGTACTACTTGATCCCACTGACGATGAGCTAAAATAGGTTAAATTAGCCATGCAGTCAACCTGTGAACTGCACTTGGAGCCATTAGCAATGCATCAATTAATTTATCTGACTTTGGGTAAATAGGAGAAACAGTCAAATTTCCCCTGAAATTGAACTATGTCTTCAAGGTACATTTATGAATGAAACTGCAAGGGACTAAAATAGATTCCCTGATGAGCTCCTTCCTTAAAAACAGCTTTTCTGTGAAGCAAAAAACAACAACTTCTTCGCCTCGATTGTTGCATCTATTTTTTAAAAGATGGTTTCATCGTTTAGAGTCATTATTTCATGACGGAGATGGAGGTTAAAGAATGAACACAAAAACTGGGAGCTAAGAGAAATGGAGGTATTTGAGCTGTAAAACATATCAGAAAGTACTTTGGACTTAAAGAGGGTTTTTAGGAAAGGAAAATCAGGTAATCAGGATGCTTTGAATATCTTTCCACCACTACCTTTCCTTCTTTTTTTTTCTTGTCTGTCTGCCATTGTTTCTCTTCTTCATTTCTCTTTCTGTCTCTATCCTTTCCTTCCTTGATCTGCTTTCCCTTTTTCTTTGCCTCGCTGTGTTATTCCTATTCCTGTTCCTACCGTGTCATACAGTGTAAGTGATACAGATAAAGCAACCGCAGCCTATGATAACAGGATTACTAGACAGCGGTGTTTAATTTGAGCTCAGGGCAAATACAGGCTGAGAGTGTGTGTGTCTCTGTCTTTTTAGGTGGCCTCGATTCCAGTAAGTGCAGTGTCTGAATTGGCTTAGTACCCCCACTTACCTTCCTACAAGCGCACACACACATGCACACACACACACACACACACACACACACACACATGCACACACACACACACATGCACACACACACACACACAGTAAGATGAGAAGACACCACCCCACATATTTGGATAATACCTCGATATCTTTGACCAGTTCACTTATTTTTAGAAGGGATCAAATCCAAGGAACATTTTTCTTTGTTTTAAGTCCCCCTTTTCTTTCTCTCTCTCTCTCTCTCTCTCTCAAACACACACACACACACACACACACGCATGCACGCACGCACGTGTAGCGAGATCAGCAACACCGTCCAAAAAGAAGATGAGGGGAGAAATTTATCCTCCTGTTGCTGCCAAATACTTGAAGTCATGCAAACATAGTTGGTCCTCGGATACACACACATACACAGACACACACACTTTCCTCTGTGCTGTGGTTGGGATTCTCAAATTAGCTGGTCAGCAGTCGGTCGTATCCAGGGGGGTTGACGGTTGGATTCCCGTAACTGAAGCAATTTGGTCCCGTTTTTTTCCCCCCACTTCTTTTAATGCTATCTACATTCTTCAAATAACCATGACTCTTGACATTCTTTCCCTCTCTTTGTCTCAGCCTCTCCGCGTCTCTACTTTCTATTTGAATGTTTATATTTTGTTTTTTCCACACAGTATCATGTTTTTACCCAATAAACCCACGACGGTAATTCAGTTTCAACATTATCTGAGTTATCTATAATGTCTTTATCCCTTATTTACAATAGCCTCGCCACAGATTGCTGTTTAAGTCATTCAAGTATTTCTCGCTCTGGAGGAAGAAATCATTTCAATGGTTGAATCTAAGTCCCTGAAAGTCTCTTCCATGTATTTAACATGTTA
>NW_019174643.1:318414-323414 GCF_002260705.1 Seriola dumerili
CTCTTTATTTTTTCTCCATATACATCTTTGTCTTCTTTGTTTTATTTCTTTACTCTCCTTACTTCGTCTACCTTCAAGTCTCCCTTTGAGCAACACTGATAAAAAAAAAAAAAAAACCCTGGACTGTTTTCAGTGCCAACATTTTTAAAAGAGACCGATCGCTGTTAAAGCCAATAAACCAAAAGGTAAAGGCTGGTCAACTGAAACAGCTGATTACGGTTGGGGAAAGATTACAGTTTTGGTTATATGTTGATAAAATAAACATGTTGTGAGTATTGCTTCAAGTCCTTGTTGACTTTTTCCATATTTAACCGGGGGACTATGATCTTTTTTTCAAGCTTAAAAACGAGCTGTGGTTTCCGAAACATAACAATAAAACTGTTAATTACACTTTAGTTGCCAGATGAAGAAAGTGTTGGGGCGAGCTAATAAAACACTCTTGATCTCTATGAACATTTTCCAACTTTGCAGATAAGCTAATTAAAAACATTTTCTTCTTATGCTTATTTAATAAAAACAAAAAAACAGGGTGGTAATCCGGTCATCATTACATTTCTGTCAATTTGCAGTTGTTGAGTTTCTTGCGATGGCAAACTAAGATATACACAAATGCTGTATGTGTAGGTTTAATATTTTCAGCCATCTGTTAATGGTTGTAGGGGAAATATCAGGAATTAAAACTTGTATAGTAAAACAGTTGAATGTGATTATAAAGGAATTGTGTATCTTATTGTTTTATTGGCTTTACTTCCTGTTTTGTTCCTGTTCTGGTTTTATTGATCTTCTCCCGCCCTCTGGCTGTACGTTAATCGATAACAAACACAAATATTCATCTGGAATGAGCAACACTGATAACGCACACACGCACACACACACACACACACACGCATGGACATGAACACACACATAGAAGTACACACAGTTCCCCGTCGTTATTTGTGTTTACTTGATATGGAAATATGAAACTGAACACGACACGAAGCCGCTGGTCGGAGACTCGGAGCTTTGCGTGTCTGTGTGTGTTTTAATATGGCTGTTACATCGCGGTGCATGGGGGTCACAAACACCATAAACACATCATTGACTTAAATGTTAGCGGGCACTGACTTCTGACAAACATCGTGTGCATTTTTTTGTGTGTGTTTGCACGTCTTTGTGGGTGTTATGTCCGTGCGTGTGCGTGTGTGTGTGTGTGTGTGTGTGCGTGTGTGTGTGTGTGTTGACATGTGGTTTCATGTGTATGTATGCTTACGTGTGCGTTTGTGTGTTCCCTCCGTGCTCTGTGTTTGTTTGTCCACAGTTTTAAATGGGGGCACTGGGAGGTTTGTGAGAGGCAAGCTGGTTTACTGGTCTCTAAACAGAGTTAATGAAGAGAGGAGTCAACCAGAGGGCAGAGGAGGAGAGGAGGAGCAGAGGAGAGGAGTCAAAGATACACAAGCAAAAAAAAAAAAAAGAAGAAAGAAGATTAGACAAGGAGAGAAAGGATAAAAAGAAAAGAGAAAAACGAGGAGGAGTGATGACGAGAGGAGGAGAAAAGGTGAAGAGGAGAGGAGAAGAAGGAGCGGGAGATAGGAGAAGATCAGAGAAGTAGGGAAAGGAGGAGAGGTAATGGGAAAAAAGAGGAAAGGAGGTAAAGAAAGGAGAGGAGACAAGGAGACAAGAGGGGAGGCAAGAAGAGAACGAAAAACAAAGAGATTCAAGGAGAGACGGGGGGGAGAGGAGGAAAAGCGAGAACATGAGAGGAAGATGAGAAGGTGAAGAAAAGACGGAAGAAAGACAAAGAGGGAAAGAGAGAAGAAGGAGGGATGAGAGAAGCTGGGGAGGACACAGTAAAGGTGGGGGAGGGATAAAAAGAGAGGAGGCGGAAGAAATTAGAGGAGACAGGAGCAGGAGGGAGAGAGGGAAAGGAGGATGAAGGAAAAGATTGAAGATGAAAAAAGAGAACGGGGACGGAGGTAGAGAAAGAAAGAGGAGAAAGTGAGAGGACAGAAGAGGAGAAACAAAGAGACAAATGCAAAGGGTGACAAGAGGAGGAGGTGGAAGAGAGGAATCTGAACTATTAGAAAGCGTCCCGGCTGCCAGCAGCAGTTGTTGTTGTTGTAGTTGTTGTTGTTGTTGTTGTTGTTGCTGTTTTCCACGCAGCGCTCGCAGAGAGAGAGAGAGCGACGTCGCCGAGTGAGGGAGGTCTGGAATCCCATTAACACGAAGCGGCAGCAGCAGCAGAGAGTCAGTGGGAACTCTTGTCAGTGTTTCATCAGACAAACCTCCTCCTCCTGCAGCCTTCACCCCCCCCGACGGCCCGTCGAACAGCCCACAAAAACAAACTGGTCGGAGCCGTGACTGACTGAGGGAACTCTTCTCGAGCAGAGACACGGTGCCGTCCGAGGTCACGGAGGACGGATCCGCCGCCGGTCGCTGGTGATCACCACAGATCTCTTAGCCTCAGCTGAAAACTGTACATTGTTAGCTGTGATGAAAACCCAAAAGTCACTCACTCTCCGGCCAAATAATAAAAAAAGGAGGCGTTACAGCGTGCAGGAGGAGGACACATGAACATGAACACCTGATGAATAAAAGGCGATTGAGCTTTTGACCAACTTCAAAGTCTCAGGAGCCAGTGCTCTTATTCTCTTTGGCTTTTTCATAATCTTATAACTTTATATTTTGTGGTTTGAACGCGCTTCATTCTTTTTATTCACTGTTGTTTCCGTCTCTTCTTTTATTTCTCTCCCCTCCGTACGATACTTTATAAACACTCTTTTCAAAAGGGATACAGTATTTACAGCGTCTGAGCTGATAAACACCCGCGACCCGGCTACAGAGAAGTAGTTTGCAGTGTTGGATTTAAGGATTTTACAGAAATGTGCTCCCCTTTATTTTGTCCACAGGCATACAATACCGCTCAGCTATAAAATCGCAATTGCACTGAACCTCTTAGACAATCTCAAAGAGCTGAAAATCACATTATATTGTACAGTTCAGTCCATATGTTTCATCACTGCGTTGTATCACGGCCACGTGAAAGTTCATATTCAACTGCTCGGTGGGTGAAGTTTGTTCCAAGTGGGACAGTTGCCTGGACAATAACAGTAAAGAGAGCAGACATTATTATATTTCCTCATTATATTAAGATGTAAAAAAAAAAAAAAAAAATGACTCATTATTTAATTACTGCTTGAAGCAAAGTTGGGACATCATCCTCAATCAGTGGGTGCAAGTTTAAGGTAAAAAGAAAAGTTGGACAGTTCCACCCATCCAATCAAATAGAACAACAAGCTTCTCCCTAGACGGCATGGAGTTGGTTCAAGACTCTTAAAGATCGCCTTCCTGAGTGAAGGTCTTTCTAGTAAGATACAGTTCCATGAGGCCTTTAAAAGCACCTTCAAGACAAATTAGATGACTCCTACGCCTGTTCTACATCCAAGTGGACCACCATGGAGTTGGCCTGACGGTTGCTGAACTCGTCCTGCGGTCTGAACCGGTTCAAAACTGGAGGCTTCGACCCTCCACACCGCTCCAGACCCGACGGAGCCCGACAAGACGGGGTTTTTTTTTCCCCTTCTTTACCAAAGGTGTTTGATTTGGTCGGTTCGGTCTGGCCCGGGCTCTGCAAGTCAAACTTGAGGCCAAGACTCACCAAGGCGGGAATCTGTCAGCGATCCCTGGCAGCAGCCAATGGGAGTTTGAGTCAAGGGGGGTGGGGAGAACGAGAGGAGGTGATGTGGAGGAGGAGTGCATCCAGACATCCCCGACTCCACTTGGGAAATCAAAAGCAAAAAAAATCACAGTGTGTGAGGAAAAAAAGAAGTAAAAAATTGCACTTCATCAATTCATCCCTTGTGGCGATTTTACTTGGAATTAAAAAGTTTCTAAAAAACAAAAAAAGGACCTTCTGACACTAAACGGCCAAAACTAAATGGACGTCCAAACATGATCATCTCAATCTGACTCCGTGAGTATTAATCTGCTGCGACAACATCCTCCGATCTTTACGGGAGGATTTCCACAAGATATTTGAATCTGGCTGAAGGGATTTGTTCTCTTCTCATAGATCCATATAAACTGTTCCACAGGTTTTTATCTTTATTTTTTTAATCTTATTTTATTTTGTTTTTGTTTTTTTAAGTTTTGTGGCCGAGGTGCTTATGGTGTCACGCTTTGTTCACCGGCTGTACATCATGATGCTTATGTCCAGTTTTTTTTTTTGTGGAAAATAAAAGCATGTGACCTCTGATTCGTTGCCCCCATCTTGGTTGTTTTCAGCAGTTTAAAATGGGCTCAGTCAGAAAAGTGTTGAAGTTGCTGTAAATCTCTTAAAATCAGAGTGTCGGCAGGAAAAATATTTATTTAGCGCTACTAGCAGCTGCTATTGCATCTTCCATGTGGACTGAAAACGACAGTGGCGGGATGGATACATCAACTGCATCCGAACAGAAACCACCTCACACGGACACGAGGTCGGACTGAAAAATGAAGCAGAACTAAAATGGCATTTCAGTCTGTACTCACTGCGCGCACAGGAAACTGTTACCACTGAGTTGAAAGCATTACGAGTTTCCCTTCGTTTTGCACTAAAAAGGGGTTAAAGCCATAAAGAACAGCCACACATGTGAACACGGGTGACCACATACTTTTGGCCATATACTGTACTTTGAAATGACAGAACTGGGCTTCATCTTCGTCCGGTTTTATCATGTGACGGCATCAGGGTGGCGATCGGGTCAGAATCTGAATCTTTTTCTCTCTCTGCTTCAGATCTCTGTGCTGCGTCTCCATCACTCGACCTCTTCACCGAGTCTCCTGTCCAAACGTCTCGCTTCGTTTTCTCTCCTCTCATCTTGGCCCCCGCTCTCTCTTTCTCTGTCTGATTTTCTAAGCCTTTCATTCATTTTTTGGGTCTCCGCTCCTATAGAGCGGCACCGCCAGCTCGAGGTGTTGAAGACATCCTGGAACATCGTCGGAGGCCGGGGGAACGTGAACCGGATCGAGGCTCGAAAAGT
>NW_019174643.1:325914-348414 GCF_002260705.1 Seriola dumerili
GGAAAAAAGAGCATGACCCACAAACCCTCAGTGTTTGATTGACAGGCGATTTCTGGGAAATACAACGCACAAAGAGATAAATTAAACAAAGATCTAAAATTACAGTGATTATACATCATATTAAAATTATTACAGTGTGTCCTGCTTTGGTATTTAAGCAGGCGCTACAGCTCTTTTTTATGTCAAGACAAACTTAGGGAGTCACATGATAATCCCAAACACATGTCTTTTTTGAGATTTTGGCAATAAATAAATATAAGTGATCATCATTTATGGAGACATTGTTTCTCAGTTCTTCATTTGATAGTGAAGAGAGAGAATCCCTTTTGCCAGAATGACTGATTACATAACGGCTCACGGTCGGAGCCAAAAGGCTTTTACAAGTTTGTTGATTTCATTCATCATCGTGGTGTATAAGAGAGATGAGGCGGAGGGAAAGCCAGAGATGTAGAAGAAATATTATAGCGGACAAAGAGTCCAAAGACGGGCTTTGATTGTCGTCACTTCCCGGCACCTCTCTCTATTTCTACTCATCTTTCTGGCTATTTCTGCCTCATTCATTTGCTTTTTTGTCTCTTTTTTTTTTTTTTTTTTTTTTTTTCTTTTACTTTCCCCTCCTCCGTGTATTGGTGTGCAAATTCTCCCGTCCATGCCAGGCTGAGAGCTACTATTGCCAACCATAATAATATTTCAGGACAGGACAGACACACACACACACACACACACAGGCTGGGAGAGAGAAGAGCATATAAATACTTCCACATTACTGGAATAGTTAAGGAGAGAGAAATGGATGGCTGAAGACGGAGGACAGACGGGTCGAGGTGTGCCAGAGGGCAAAGTGTGGATGGATGAAAGGAAAATAAAAGAGAAAAACAGACCCGAGGCAATATACCCCTGGAGAATAAGGACTTGTTCTTCGCATCCTTTCATAATGAAACTTTATACATGACTAAAACGATCATATATTCAATAACTTTCTGTATTACGAAACGTATTTCACATGATCAAACCAGCGTATATTGCTTTAAAGAAGAAACGCAGTTGTTTTGAATTTGTGTTGGGAAGCATCATGCCAAGTTTCTGAATTGTTCTGCACACGGAGAGTATGTTGTTTTGGGAAGAAAAAAAAGAAAAAGCCATAACCCTAAAGTGATATATTTAGTGGAGATATTTAAAGCCGATTTGAAGTACTTTATAAAACTACAGAGGTTATATATTCAGAATCTTTAAATATCTTAACAATGTCAAGTCAAGCCAAAAAAACGCTGTGTTGCCTGTGGTACCTTGCCTTAGAAATAAAACAGCCCCAACGAGAGAAGGCCCGACAGGGATGGAGGGATAAACAGGGGAGAGAGGGAGTGGAGTCCACAGCGGGAGGAGGTCCGGGGCGGGTGGGTCAACAAAACATCATATGTTGATGCAGGAGATCGCTGTTCGCTTCCTGTTTCTAACCAGCAACTGGCTTCTTCTAACAAAGAGCACAATTGCTTCTTCTCAACCTCAAACAAGTGCTTACTATTCAGGCTGAGACGACGAAGGTTTTGAAGGTGCCCTAACATTGACAAAGTAGTAATTTTAACCCAAACCACGATGTTTCCCTGACCTTTACCAAGTCATTTCAGTGTCTGACCACACACTAATCATAGCTGTTGTAACTGTTTCAGAATGCACAGGGGACCATGAGGGGGCCTGGGGTGACACCAGCTCCCATATAAAATGTGACTGACCACCACGGGTGTCACCTTATGAAATCTGGAGAAGGCATTAACTAGCCAAATCAAACTTTAAAATAATTTTAGGTGGTTTTTATTATACAGCAACCAAAACACCAACAGTCTCCAGTGATGGACGGGGATGTGGTACCAACAAGAGTGGATAAAGCATAACGTAGATTTCTACATCTTTAATTTAATAAATTCCACATTATAATCATGCTATTTTCAGCACTTTGCTGTTCTGGATTAGTCATCTAAAGTATTTGATTCATTCATTCTGATCCACTTTGCTTTGTCGTCCTTTAATCCCGTCCGGCTGATGTTGTGGCTGCAAATGTTCCACAATAAAAGCCCTGGTAAGAAATTGAGGATTTCTGCCCACTGAAAAAGCAAGATGGCTTTTAATTGGAAAGGATTACAAGAAGTGTTGAGTTTGTATTAACAGCGTAACAGGAGCGGATCAAAACGAAGCTTCTTAGCAAAACATGACCAATTATATCGATCAAACAGATGGAGACAGAAGTTGCAGCTATTTCATAAAGTCTCGCTGGTTTAAAAAGCCAACTTTACCAATTTATAACTCGCACTAAAAGTGTGTGTGTATGTATATTCACAGTGGAGGTCAAAACTGTAGGGGAGCGTTTTATATCAAAGTGTAAGAGCCCAAGCTGGCTCCGCTAGGCACGATCACTCCCGCATGACCATGTGTGTGTGTGTGTGTGTGTGTGTGTGTGTGTGTGTGTGTATGTAACAGTGCTTAAATCGTTCCAGTATGATCATAACAATGTCATCAGAAACTTGGGAGATCTGGAGCCCAGGCGAGTAAAGCACAGTAAGTGTGTGCGTCTGTCCGTCTGCAGGCGTACGTGCCTCTAGGCCTATTTTTGTAATTGTGTGTGTGTGTGTGTGTGTGTGTGTTTGTGTGTGTGATGGATGTCTGAATGTATGTGTTTGTGTAAATGCATCTTGCCATTTATCCATGTGTGAGTGCATGTGTGTGAGAGTGAAAAGAGAAAGAGAGCGTGCCCGTGTAAGAGCACGTATCCAAAATGAACAACCCCACTGTTTCCGAGGTCGCAGCGCAAAAAAAAAAAAAAAAAAAAAAAAAAAGAAAGAAAGAAAGAAAGAAAGCTAAACTCAGAATTATGGAAATTTCAGAAGCCGGAATTCCTCGGTTTGCTTCCAAACATCATTCACTCTTAGCGAGGTCAAGTCCATAAAACACACACACGCACATAAACACACACACGCAGACAAAAGGGTAGTCAGTGTAACGTTGGTGAACCGTGTCAGTATAAATCTGATAGTCCCAACATAATACGACGACGGCCACAAAAATGTCAACAGTCTACTTAACCCCCTGGAACGGATGTGAGGGGGAACAGCAGAGAGAGAAAAGAAAACGGAGCGATGGATAAACACAGAGAGAGAGAGAGAGAGAGAGAGAGAGAATGACTGCAAGGTGGCCAGAGCTAACGGAGAGCTGCAGTGAAGCGAAGTGAGAGAAAAAAAAAATTAAAAAAAGAGCAGAGAACAGTTTCAGATTGATGAATGGACCCGGATATCCACTGTTACAGTGCGTGTTCACTTTATAGTTTTGTATCACTTCTTAATTCGACTCATTGCCGCTACATTTGGAACTGAAGCATCTCCTGAGTGGCGATGTCCGTGTCTCTCTCCACCGGTGTAATGGTATTACTTTCAAAGTTCAGAGTATCTTGGAAACTGATTTTGCAGTCAGGATATATACGAAAACAAACACACCAAGATAAAGCTCGGTTTTCTTCCTCTCACGATATCAGTCCAATTAAATGTGACGACAGATTTCTGCCTCTCAGTTGGAACTGGTGTCCCGGGGCACGATACGGCAGGAGGCAACACTCGAACGCGAAATATTGCTTTTGAGATTTTTGTTGAAATTCACGTGTTTTCATTACTCGTTCGCAATATCAAATTGCGCATTCACGCAGCTTCATAGCACCAAACACTTTATGGACATCAACAGACAGTGTGGTCAGAGTGATACGTAACAGTTCGTTCATTAAGGTCAAAGTGCAAAGGTTAAGTGGGCAGCCTGTGCAATAAGCAATCTCCAGACAACAGTAAAATACACTCTGACTTCCTCACAATTGGCACCCTGAACCCTAAACCGACACACTGAGGGTAAAACAGTTCGAACTCTGCACGAAGAGGGTGATCCGCTTTTATCCTTATAGAGTCCAGGACGGGCTGGAGCCAATCCCAGATGACATGGGGCGAATGCTTGCGTAGACCCTGGACAGGTCCGGTGACGGAAACCGGTCGGGAACAAGTTCAAGTATCTCGGTATGTTGTTAACGAGAGAGGGGTAAGATGACTGGCAGGTGGAATGTGTACATAGCGCTGGACTGTCGTGGCGACGAAGGAGGCGAGCCGGGAGGCCAAGGTTTCAATTTCCCAATCGATCTGCTTTCCAAACCCCCCCACCCCCACCCCTCAACTGTGGAGGTTTTGCAGGCGCATCCAACTGTGAGGAGACCTCAGGGTAGACCTAGAACACGCCGGAGGATTTTTATTTTTTCATCCCATCTGGCCTGAGAACGTAGCGGGATCCCCAGCACGCGCTGGAGGAATTGGCTCAGGAAAAAAAAAAAAAAAAGGGAAAATGGGCTACCTCGTTCAGCCTGCAAACACTGTGACCCAGACCCAAGTAAGCTGCCGGAAAAGATAAATGGATGGATTTATTACAGAGAGGCTTTTATTTCTCAAAGTGGAAGCCTCCATTGGGCATTCATTTTCACTGTGCTGCAGTTTCAAGGATGCCCATATGTTCGCCTTGACAGTGTCATCAGACGAAAGCCGCGCTGACGTCATCGTCCGGCAAGTAAAACAAAACCCAGGTGTCGGGTCTCGTCAACACTCCCGAGCCGCTGAGGCGATGTTCAAACCGACATCAGCACAGCGTGAAGGACCTGGTTTAAGTTTCGCTGCAGCAAAATGTAGGTCAATCCAATCAGCACGAGCGTGAATTTTTGATTGATGACTTTATAATGAGATTGAGGGACTTGGACTGGATCTGATAAACAAACCAGATCCTCTGCAGATAAACAACACGCTCACTGCGACGCAGCCTCTTGTATTCTCCCGACACAGAGTCACCGACTCTCCAACAAACTGCTAACATTTTCTCTTTGCTTCCACCTACACCTTTTGACCTGAAACTCAACTCCTGAGCTCCACTCTCCCAATAACTTCTCACCCTGCCCCCCACCCCGCAATTCCCACCAAACCCCAGTCCCTCTCCGCCCCGTCTCCTGTAAACCCAGCGTTACCTCCCTGCCCTCCTAACATCGAGCTCACCTCTTTCCCTCTCTCCAACCCCGAATTTCTCACCATACGTCCCCCCACTGCCAGCTGTAACCCTAAACTTACCTTTAAACATTGTTAGCCTCCCCACTCTCTCTCTCTCTCCCCCCACACACACACACACACACACACACCTCAGCTCACCCTGAGACAGCCCATTGGCCTGACCTTGCCTCCACTGCATTTTAACTCTCCCATAACTTCACACAGAGCTGAACTTGTGCCCCGAACACCGCCTTTTCTCACCCACACACATGGGCACACTTGTTCATGCACACACACCCACACACACACACATATATATATATAATGAAGACGCAACAAATGCTTCCGATCCCGTCTTCTCCCTTCTTTGCTCTTCACTCTTCGTGTTCATGTGTGTGTGTGTGTGTGTGTGTGAGTAAATCTATCCGTCTTCATAAAAACCGTCTCGTAGCGGAGCTGTTACACAACGTGTTACCTAAGAATACAGACAAAGGCCGTGTCTGAAATCAATCACAATCCCTCACTGTGCAGAGAAATCTGTGGAAAACGGTGAGTCAGTTGGTTAAAAAATAAAAAAATATGGACCTCTCACTGTAAAGTCACGCATGAGCTGTTTGCAGAACATATGCACAGAGATCTGTCTACTCGCTGTTTTTTTTTTGTTCTTTTTCTTGTGAAAAATTGCATTAAGATGAGATCATCAGCTCTTTCATTAATGACAGGACTGAACCTCGCCTCCTCACATGTCCCTGAAAGCATCTTCTTCACGGATGTCGTAATAAAAGACGCAATTATTCCTTTTTTATTACGAACTTTTTGAATGATTAAGATTTAAAAAGTTTAATTTACATTGTTGGTTTTGGTCTGTTCTATGATTTTAATTATTGTATTTCTGCCTTTGTTGAGGACAAGCAATCCAGAAAAGCAGTAAATTCATTACATTCACTCGAGCCATGTTTGCATTTGTCTTTTCTCACTGCAGCACTTCTTTCAAAATGATTACTTATTTATATATTTAAATGTTTTTAACTATTATTTTTAATGCATCTCCATTTCTAAATCCTTTCTAAATAAACTCTTCTTAGAAAAAAACCTGATGCATTTCTTGGCCCGCAGACGTACATCAGCTCACTTTCATTGTGACCCCCCCCCCTCCCCTTCTTCTTCTGTGGTCGTTGGAAGGTCATCCACTCGTGAAACATCCGTCGGGTTTCTCTCCCAATTCACAACCGTCCGCTCTCCAGTATATTCTCACATTCTCTGCAGTTATCACATTCTCAGATGTTAGTCAAGAGGGCAAGAGGTCTTATGGATTCTGAGAATACCGAGGTGTCGTGCGCGCACGTGAGAGCACACACACACACACACACACACACACACACACACACACACACACACACCCAGCCAGCCTCTGGACAACCCTTGTTCTTTGGTTGACCCTTGCCTCTCTCTTTCGTGCTCTCACCCTGTAACTTAAGGCTTATTTTCACATTACATGCACACACAGGTAGAAAAACACAAAATTCCCTCCAAACTAACACACTGAAATAGACATCCAGGCAGTCTGCCTCACCTTAACAAGTCTCTCTCTTACATCTCACACACACACACACACACGAACACACACACACGAACACACACACAGCCCCAGTGTGTGCTGACCTAGGAGTAACTCAGTGAAGTCAGCCAATAAAACACAGAGGAATCGTCGGCATGTAACTTGACATTCTAGTGGTTTGTTTGGATAACCTCTCGCTGCGCGGAACCAACACACACACACACACACACACACACACACACACGGACACATGCGCGCGCACACACACTCATACTGCAGCACAGTATTTTACATTTACGACTCTCCGGGTCCTGCAGGAGCCCACCGCCTCGCTCGGCCCCCAGCGTTGCCCTCTCGTCCACCCCGCCACACACACACACACACATTCACACACACACACACACACATTCAGCCAACCAACCCTCTGATTTCCCAGCAATTATCTCCAAACTAAACAATCACCCAAACACAGTAACTACAGACCAGAGGTATTGTGAAAGCCACACTTTTTTTTTTTTAGCACCATCGCTCTCGGGATGGCGACGTCGGTCAGGTTATGAAATATCTCAACAACTACTGGAAAATTGGTCCAGACCTTTGTGGAACCCAGAGGATGAAAACATTAGCATTAAAAAAACAAAAAAACAAAACAAAAACACAGTGGCTCCGGAGTTTCAAGATGATTGACACTATAGGAAATATTGTATTGTAATCCTTGTTATTTTATGGGGAATTACTGGAAAGTCGAATTGAAATGATTGGACAAAATGAATCTGCCATTTTTCAAACAAAAAAAAAAAAAAAAAAAAAAGTACTGAACGCTCTCCAATACAAGCTTCTCAAATGTGAACATTTACTGCTTTGCTTCGCCTCGTATGATAGTAAACTGCAAATATTTGGGTTTTGGACTGTTGAATTTAAGATTATACTGGGAATTTTCACTATTTTCAGACATTGTTTTGGCTGAAAGAATGAATGAATCCACATGAATCCATAATGAAAATAATAGTTGCAGCCCTACTGAATGGTTTTGTCTCTAAAAAGACTTTTTTTTTGGGGGGGGGGGGGGGCGCCAGTCACAAATATGCAACCTGTGACGAGCGGCTTGAGTACACACTGTAAGATTGCCATAAATATTTAACTGGGACTCCTGGTGTCTTTGATTGACAACACAAACATGTTTCCATCATTTAAATCTGACTTTATTTATTGAAATTCTTGTATTTCAAAGTAAAAGTCTTCTGTTCGGCTTCTGCTGCCGAGTTCTGATGTGGTTAAAAGAATTTTAATGCGCTTTGTGATTTACATCTCAGTTGCTGGATAGGAATGAATGGCTGTCAAAGCTTCATGCATCTCTTTTATATGTCGTTACACATATAGATTTCCCTAAATATCCCTCTGTAATTGCTGCGTGTGCGTCTGTGTGGCTGCGTTGCTCAAGTTTATATAACTTTAAAAGCCAAATTATTTAGTGTGTGTGTGTGTGTGTGTGTGAACTCCTGTACCCCTGCTGTGCGTACCAGGTCTGTATTTATGAGTCTCTCTGGGCTCCCACTGAAAACCAAATCTTCTTTAACTTTTACCTCAACATGACCCTGAGCTCAGTCTGTGAGAGTGTGTGTGTGTGGGGATGGGTAGGTGTGTGTGTGTGTGTGTGTGAGTATGCGTGTGAACATTGTGCCAACAGTGTCATCATTACCTCACCCTGACCTCTGCATGTGTGTGAGAACAGAGTGAAGCGGAATCGTTTTCACCTCTTTACCTCACCGACTCTCAACTCCCAGGAGTACTCGCTTTCTTTACAATATCTGAGCGTGTGTGTGTGTGTGTGTGTGTGTGTGTGTGTGTGTGTGTGTGTGTGTCTACTTTTATGTAAGGACAGCGGATCAGGATTACCTTTACCTCTCACCTAATCCTGACCTTGACCTCTCGACAAAGACTCTCTTTCACAGTATAAAACATTGTAATGGCGGCGTTTTTCACCCTGCGCTTCAAAGGGACACACCGAGGTTTTTGGGGAAACTGGCACATTAGTCATTTCACCTGTTAAGATATGAGAACACGGACACCAAAATCATCCACATGCACCTCATAGATCATCCACTGCACCTCCGCGTACAAGAGGACTCCTCTAAATTTTGGGCCATGACTGTCATTTTTAGCTCCCAGAAGTTTCACGACCCCAGATTGGGTGTGAAAATTGTGTATATCTGATACTTCGGGGTGAGTAAATCTGTCTTATAGATTTGTATCTATCTCATAGATTTAAAGCGCCCCTGTTTAACTTTTCGAACAGTCTCCCTGCTACAAGTTCCAGATATGGGACAATAATAAATGTTAAAACATCGCAGAAGTAACGTCATAAAGCCAGAAACCGACTCATCTACAGAACGATATATCTACCTACTGGTCACACCAGACCGAGAAAAAGACTGCAACAACAAAACCTCTGGGTCTTTTAACCTGAGCAAGTATTAAACTTTCCTTTTGTAGCCACTGACGGGAGACATGCAAGAGACGTATTGTGAACTAAATCTTGAACTAAATGTCGGTAAAAAGAAAACCCTGTACTGAGAACCAGAATGATGTCTGTACTCCAATGAACAACCTGCATTATGTCCTAAAACTCATGAGATTTGTGTGAAACAACAGGAAAGTCTTATGAGGAAAGTTACAGTATGTTGTATTTGTGCCTGAAAATGTTGTAAAATGTACAAAAAAAAATATCAAAACTGCAAGATAAGTCATTATTAAAACTGCTTTTTTAGCTGCATATTTCTATATTACTAAAAGCATATTTAAAGCAACAAATTTACCATCAACAAGATATTGAGCTGAAATCCATCCACGACCTATTAATCACTTCCTGTGAATTATCAGATGTTGTGAATATTTGCATTTTCTTTAAGTCAAATAACTCTAATAACTATTTTCCTGCGGTTACTGATTACGTGGCTTCACCTGAACTACGACGGAGTCAAAAAATAAAGTTTTAAAGAAAAAAAAAGGAAGGAAGAAGAGACGTTACATGATAACTCTTACAGTTTGGCTTTAAACGTCTCAAAACACTAACACCTGTGAGGAGAGGATCGTGTGTAATTTTGAAATTCAGAGCAACGCACGCCAGGCGACGTTTTCTAAAATAGCGTTTGAGGAATAAAGAGCTTTTCCGTTTCTCTCAGAGAGTAAAATATCCAGCTCAGCCTTGACTGGGGCTCCTCTGGTGCTGTGGTTAATGTTACTGTCTCCACCCTGCTCCTCCACTGGCTTCAGCTGTAGTTTAATAACGGACAGTCTGACCACAGAGATTTCACAGATATCCGAACGTTGTCAAAGTCTACCTTCACGTGTGTGTGTGTGTGTGTCTGTGTGTGTGTGTTGTATTTAAATTTGGCCTTTTTGTCTCTGTGGTTTTTAATGACTGCACACACACGCCAGTTTTTCTGCACGTCGCAAAAGGCACGTAGCACATTGTAATACCTCTACGCCCTTATGTGCGTATATGTGCACACATAAGGACGTGTATGTGCGCGTGCGCGCGTGAGTGTGTGTGTGTGTGTGTGTAACATCTCTGTAACATCTCTAATACACTCTGACCACGGATGCTCCGCAGATCAACACATGGTGTCATCATCTTTCTCTGGTGGTAAAAAGCAGATGATCCTTCGCACACGATGTGAACACTTAAGCCCTTAAACTCATCCGCTTTTGGAAAAACGTTTTTATATCTTTCTGGAACGTGGAGCACTTCATTTCCTTAAAAGATTCATTTTTAATTAAAAAAAAAAAAAAAAAGTAAGTAAATAATTGCTCCTGATGTTAGCAGGAGCAGTTTTTATTTCAGGTAACCCTGTGTTTAATCTATGCAGGGCTGGACATGGCGGCTAAACGAGGCTAATTCTGCTCAGGTTTTCCATGCAGCTGTAGAGAGAGCTGCTTTTCTTTTCTTTTCTTTTTTTTTTTAATCTATATTTTCTCTAGCAGTCTTGACAGATTCAAACAGTCAGACTTCCACTCACTAACCACCTCTATAATCTTGTTGTCATCGTAACCACGGCTGGAGTTGTGTTTGTCTATAAAATTGCGTATTAATTTATAGCGTTCTAACTGCCAAAACTGTACAAAATGAAGCGCTAACGTTGTAGTAAAGCTGGACAAACTCTCATCACATCTGACTTCCTGGATGTCCACTCGGTTAAGCTTCACTGAGCATGCTCACATTGTTTTTCCAATGATAATCTAGTATAACTAGTGTAATCTGACTCATGTCCGGCCGCTCCGGAGAAGATCCACTGCCATTCTACCCGACAAAGCATCATCTACAACTTCTGACCAGAGCATGTTCTTCCTCTTCTTCTTCTGGTGTTTTTTGGTGGTTGGAAAAGAGCTTTTTGGTGCATTACTGCCACCTTCTGGTTCGTGAACACGCACATCGTTAACTCGAGAGCTAATCGACCGAAAACAAGAGTACGTTCGGTGCTATTTCAGCAGCGTTCATGCACGATGCAGCACGTAGGTGGAGGTCCAGTATTTTACATATTGATTACATCCCAGTCTTAAGTTAAAGGTCAATTCCTCCATACATAGTATTCTACTGTAAACTGCAAAGTGATGTCAGGTATGAGTACAGCCGCACACTTCAACATGTTCAGGAACTAAATCTGTCTTCAGACTGAGGTTAATTGAATAATTAATTGGTTAATTGATTAAAAGCACCACATCACATACTGATTATTGAGGTAATTGTGTTGCTGAACATCAACAGTACCGACAAGAGGAAGAACTCGGACCTCTCGAACGCCATTTCTCTCCTCTCTGCTGAATCCAATTGGTCAATGTGGCGTCCAGCTGAAATTAAAAACCCCGCACTGACCGTTCTCTTACCTCGCAGTAACGACTGTTATTGTTCCTCAACTGGCAAAACCCAGCGCTCACATTTTTAGAGAAGGCATCTGAGAAATTTCACCACCTGTGTTTCCTTAGGTAGTAATGTGTTGGCGAAGCGAAGCGGCTTTTGAAACCGTGATATGAAAACTCCCCACTGAACCTGGTACAAACACACCGGCTGGCAGCTGTGTGTATATATGTGTGTGTGTGTGTGTGTGTGTGTGTGTGTGTGTGTGTGTGTGTGTGTGTATAGACTCATTTTTATCAACAGCACTGTTTTACAAGCACATGGACATGATCACCGATAGGTAAATAAAAAAAGGAATTGCTCTATAAACACCAACAGGAATGTGTGTATGCTCACGTGTTTGTGTGTGTGCGCCACAACGCCATAAAGCGATGGAGGAATGTGCTTTCGCTCTTTAATGAGGTTCATCAAAACACAGAGGCGTCAAGAAAGAGTCTCCTCACACGCGAGGCGAAGTGTGTGGGGGATAGATAGATAGATAGATAGATAGATAGATATGATATCGAGGGGATACAAAACAGAGAAACGTCTGCACTTCCTCAACTGACCACGCCCATCAAATGTCACGTCACCTCTTGGTAACACTATCGCTTCAGCTCGCTCGAAACCTCAGTGGAGGTCATACCAAGTAAAAAAAGTAACAGACAGTATTCACAACTTCTGCCCGGTGGAAAACCAGAAAAGTCGAGTCGAGTCAGTGGAAAAGAGCCGTACACGGTGCAGCTTTAAACACAAGAAGAAGAAAAAGAAACCACTGACCTGTGTCCATCGGCGTGGAGAAGTCGTCGCCTGCAGCGATTCAAACCTGAAATGAGAGAATGAAAGAAATATAATGTAGATTCCACGTGTAATCGCTTAGTGGTAAAAGTCAAAGCAAACAGTTCACACACTGCACTTTCTCTTCCTGCGTTACCGTTTGTGCTTTCACTCGCTGATATCAGCCTCCCTGTTCACAGTTCACTCTCCTACAGCTCTATCAGAGTTTTAAAGGGGCTAAATGAATCATATTGTGATTGTAATATGGTCCTTTTGCCATTTTGATTTCACTGATAATGATATAAAAATGATAATGATGTGAAGTCTCTGCAGCACTAGGTCATATTACGATTTCATTAATATTTCGATAAATTGTTCAGCCCTAAAACTATTTTATAGTTTTACTACTAATGCTAACAGAGCATTTCCTACTGCTGATACTTCACATTAAAAGCATCCATTTTGTTGCAAGGATGCCACCATCGTTTGTGACAAACGTGTGTTTTTTATTTTTTTTATTTTATCCTCTTATTACCGACCGACCTCTTAAACAAAACAACGTGAGTTTGTTTAGCTGCGCTGTAAACGGACACACCGGTTGTTCTTCTGTTGTTTCTGACAAAGTAGCTGCAAAATCAACCAGGGCTGAAAATTTAAGAATAAATAAGTTTAAGCCTGTTGACTCGTTAGCGAGTCGTTTACATGACTGCCATCATGTTGATTCTGTATTCACATATTTCTTTTCAAAATGTTCCAATTTTTTCTTCCTTCGAGTCAAATATGTAAAAATGTAAACATGGATGTTTCGAGCGCTGCTTGGTTTCATCTCAGTCTGCAAAGAACAAAAAACAGATGTGATAGTGATGTGTGCAACAAACACACTTTTGTTTTTTTTTTCTTGTTAAGATTTCCATTTTTGGTCAGCTCAAGTTCACTAAAATAATTATTTTGTGATGTTTGTAATAACAGACAAAAAAAAAAAAGGAACAGCAGTTTGAGACTGAAAGCGAAGCCTGACGTCTAGAAATACAGAAGAAGAAGAGCAGACACCCCTTACAAGGTTAGCACAAATAAAGAAACAGATATTGTTCCTTAATTGCATGGAGACGTAAGCTGCTAGTACAACAGAAAAAATACAGAAAGCAAACGTTAAGGAGAGAAAAAGTGAGACAGAAAAAGAGTGTGGTTTATAACACAAGGGTGGGGAAGAGAAAACAACACGATTTACATGAAGAGAAGAAGAAAAATAAGATTAAGGAGAAAAAAAAGAGATTTAGTGATGGAGGTAAAACTGAAGTTTTCTTTCCAAATCTGAAAAATTTCTTCTTCTTGATTCCCCGTGATGATGGTAAATCTTATATTCCACATTATACCCTACAGCATGAGGTGTGTGTGTGTGTGTGTGTGTGTGTGTGTGTGTGTGTGTGTGTGTGTGTGTGTGTGTGTGTGTAGTCTATATAAATCTACAGCGTGTTTTCTTTTGCTCTGCTCGAGTGGAATATTTTTCTAATGAGTGTTTTATTTCTAACTGTGACCATCACATGAACGAACACACACACACACACACACACACACACACACCATAAGAGACAAGCATATGGAAATGAAATCAGAATGCTTGCAGGGGCCAAGGGACACACACACACATTCATATACAGTACAAAAAAAACACACAGAGCACATATACAATATATAACGTGCTTATATCAGCCGTGTATTTGCAACACATGCAGTTGGTTTTACACAAAACTAAATTCATGATTACACACGCACACACACATTAAAGGCCCACAAGTGTGTGTTCTCTCTCTCTCTCTCTCTCTCTCTCCCTCTCTTTGTCCTGATGCCGCCCACCTTGCAAACAACCAAAAACACACATTCCCTGGCAGACGAAAATATGGAGGTCGTCAAAACAAAGTCACAGAAAACGGCACAAACATCAGCGTGTGTGACCTTTCACACCTCTTCTAAGTGACTTTCAAACTTGTTTGCATATTGGACGTGTACACAATGCTTCACAAGTGCAGGAAAACAGGCGTATTCCTGCTCGCGTGTTACCAAAAAAATTAAAAAAAACACACCATCAGTGCCACAACCAAAACATCCAGGTTTCATAACATTTCCAGGAACAACAACAAAGGTTGTGACCTCCATCGCCTCTATCTCTTCCCTGTGTGTGTGTGTGTGTGTGTGTGTGTGTGTGTGTGTGTGTGTGTGTGTGTGTGTGTGTGTGTGTGTGTGTGTGTGTGTGTGGAGTCACCAGATATTATCTCTCATCTTTTATCGCTCTGGCTTCATTGTAAACGGCTGCAGATTCACCTGCCAGACAACACGCTCATTCAGCGTCCACAACCTTTTGGCCTTTACTTCACCCTGAACCACAGAAGAAGAAGGAGGAAAAAAAAAAAAAAACTAGATTTAATATGAAGGCGATGTTTTTCAAACAGCTGTTGTTCGCTCAGGTCTGCAAACTTCAAAAGCGCTGGAATGGTTGTTCTGCGTCGTCTGAATTTTTTGGCAAATGAATACTCACTTTATCCAAAAGAACTTACGGCACCATGAGGGCAGGCGTGTTTCGCACAGGTGGCAACAAAAAAAAAAAGATACAACCCCTCAACTACGGTGGCCCTGAGGTGCAAAAACATCACAGGAGAGAAAATTTGAAAAAAGCAAAAAAATTCACCATGAAAATTATTTTGTATTTATTTATCTAACTTATTTATATTTTATATAACTTCATAAAATTTTGGAAATGACTTTGAAGGAATTGTTTTGTTTTTTGGGGGGATGAGATGAGAAGACTGATGCCACCCTCATGTCTGTACATTAATTATAAAACTAGAGCGAGCAGGAGGTTAGCTTAGCTTAGCATAACGATTGGTGTGGTAATTTCCCATAAAACCACAATGGATTTAACAAACGAGATACAAGGTGTTAATCAGTCAGCTTTAGAGGTATTGGTGGATTTGTTAACTTTGGACGGGCTAACCGTTCCCTCCTACTTCCTGTCTTGATGCTAAAGCTAAGCTAATCACCTGTGGTTATAGCTTATAATAATAATACTAATTAGCACTTAAATACGGCTAAAATAACAAAACAAGCAACTAACACATGCAGAGAAATAAAATAAAAATCAATAAAAAATGAATTATGATCTGAAATATCTTATTATATAACAGCGAGACATGAGAGTGGTACCAATCTTTTCATTTTAACTCTCAGCGAGGAAGAGAATACGTCTGTTTCTCATATCGTGTCTCAGACTGGTGACGACTGCAAATGTGATGCAGGCTCTCGCTCTCCATCAAATGACGCATCACTGCTGTTCAATGTGTTTTTTTAAGGTTGTCATGAGATCGTTTTCAGATCATTAAGGCATGAAAGAGACACATTTAAAGTCTGAGACCTGCTCCATCTGTTGTCCGCTCAACCACCAGTGGTTGTGCATCAGGGTGACCGTCATAAATGCCAGCAGATCCACCGAGAAAACGATGCGGCCGTTAAGATTTCAACACCGCTTTGTGTTTCCGCGTTGATTTCATCTGCTTGTTTGCTGCAGATTCCTCCGGCTGATACAAGTGGGCACAGTCTGTTTTATACACAATAAACATCTTTTTATTTAGTCTACCAGCTTGTTGTTACTGAGAGATGCTTTGTTAGTGTGAGGCTTCGGTAAGAAGTCATCATCAGTGCTGGAAGTTTATTTTAGGCCTGTGTTTGTTTCATTGTGTGTGTGTGTGTGTGTGTGTTTTCTGATCTGGGTCACTATGGCGCTCTTTGTAGGTAATGTGTTTTAGTGTGTCTGTGTGCACGTGTAAACATATTGTTGTACCTCCTCGACAGTAGGAATAATACTTTGGATTAATAAACTGTAGAAACTGGCAGAACTCTTACAACGTTTCCTAAAACTTGATGAAGGCTTTACTGTACTCTGGGGAGCAATACATGCAGTGATCCCTCGTGTTAGGCTGGATTATTGTTTTTACACCTTTGGCCAGACATTCGTAGTCGTGTGTGCATCAGGTTTTTAGTTACCAGCTTCATAGCTGAGATCTGGGGACGTGCCAACGTTGCTGCAAGAGCAAATCCAACATGAACATGAAGCCAAATGAGACAACGAACTCCTGCCCGCTGTAAACGTCCATTACAATTTGTTGACTGACTCCCTGGTTCAGCTTTAACCTGCTGTACTTATTATAATCGTGCACACACAGATCTACACAGGTGTGCTTCTACGAACCTACCTACAAACTGCGCTGTATTTTACTGTAATACAGTGCACTCCGTAGGTGCGCTTGTACGTAGGAATATGGTGGTTCAGCAGTTGAAATAAAAAAATGTAGCGGCAAAGGAAAGTGCTGTTTTCACAGGAAGATAAACCGCTGAAAATACTCTACATGAAGCGTACATTTAAACGGATATTGGATTGTTTCAGTGGGCGTTTTTAAAAGGTTTTTTTTTTTTTTTTTTTTCCCCTCATACAGCAACACATCGTTTCTGCCGGTGCTCCCGGTCGGCTTTCCTAACAGGGGCCGCGCTGATTAGAATCTACTGCAGGTAATGTACCATTTCTGTTTCACCTCCACCTCCACCACTTAGCACTGGTTGTTTGGCTTGCACCATTAAAAACAGGGCCCAGTACGGTAGAACGAGAAGTCTGTTTCAACCTGCCCGCTCATGCTCCTGCTCTGTCACAGCAGCTGACTTTTTGACAATAATATTGTTATAACCAAAAAAAAAGCAATAGTGGCCAGAAGTACAAAAATCCACCAGATAATTGTTTAAAAAAAAAAATCCTATAAAAAAAAAAAAAAAACCACAACTATGTTTCTTTTTCTTTTTTTTCATCATGATGCCTATTGTCTGGAAATCTTTGCTGAAGCTTGGTTTCAGATAGCAGCCTCAGTCGCGGCCGCGCCTCAGATAAGATGGCCGACATGACAATATCTCAGCGATCTGACCTTCCCTGGCAGGAGTTCGCGAACTGGAGGGAGAATACATGTTATCAGTCTCCGTGCGGCTTCCTGTCCCCGCTCGCTCAGATAATGTCGACTCGCATAACATTTTCAGGTGTAGTTACGTCTCCGTCTGATGAGATTTTGTTGAATCAAATCCAAGCTGTCAGAAAAATTTAGACCCGCCAACATTTATCGGTTTAATCCTTTATTTTATTTTCCTTTCTATATTAATCCCATATATTTTCCCCCTTTAATGTATTCTGCACTCGCTCTGTTTTCATCTCCATTCTGACACCTCGGAGTATCAGTCTTACACACCAACCTGCATGTGAACTCTCCGCTGGCAGTGGAATGACTCAGGTGTTTTTCCATATATGTGTGTGTGTGTGTGTGTGTGTGTGTGTGTGTGTGTGTGTGTGTGAGAATGTACAGTAAATGCCTGTGTGCGACGATACAGTCCTGTTTGTTTGCAAGGGTGGGTGTGTGTGTGTGTGTGTGTGTTTGTGTGCGTGAGAGAGAGTCAGGTGTCAAGTTTACCCCCCGATCAACCCAACCTGGGAATGATCTAGTCTCAGCAGGGGAAGCCAAAACTGCTCCTCTATGTGTGTGTGAAGGTGTGTTTTGTGTGTGTCTAACCCAGGGATGACTCACAAACCATCTGGAGGCCAGATGCAGGTTAGAAAACTACTCTCTCTCTCTCTCTCTCTTTCTCTCTCTCTCTCCAGTTGCTGTTAGTTCCCTTAGTTAACCCATGAACTTTGACCTCTGTGCTGTGGCCTTGGTATAGGTGTAGATGTAGATGTGTGTGTGTGTGTGTTTGTGTGAATTAGGGCATGTGTGTGTGTCTTCCTGGCTGAGTAAACGGGCGAGGTTGTGACCTTTCTCAGAGGTCGTGAACTCTCCCTCGGTGACCTCCGGAGTTCAAGTTCACTAATTGGCCCTGATCCCACTCAAACAGCTCTCTCCACCTTTCTTCCTTCCCTCCCTCTCCCTTTCCTTCAGCTCCACCCCCCTGCCACCTCATACAGTGATTAACTCTGGGAAAGTAGACCCTGAAATGTGTCACACGCTTGTTTCTGAGTCCCAACAGGACAGGTCGAAACTGTTGGCATTCTCAGAGCAGTTTTTTATTTTGATAACCTGTCTGTTGACTCTCTTTCCATTTAACTCCTCCTGCTGCTAACCAGCTATTTATTTGATTCCTTTAGTCATAGATGTAATCTGTAAGTGCGCAATCTGACTGAACAACAACATAAACATCCTATCATTGGTTTATCACACTGATGAGCTTAAGTTAAGACACAACACCACAATAAAACCCTGATTAGCCTCCTACCACATGCATTTCAAAGACCAACCACCATGAAAAACAGCAGCAGCAGCTAATTACAGTCAACAATATTCTATTATATTCTGTATTGAATATCACCGAGAAACGTGCAGATAATCGGCATTAAGCAACAAATTCCCTCATTTAGCGTCATCACCATAAGAACAGCTGCCTAACTAACTACTAGAGTTATTAACAACGATATGCAACAGCAAGACCAAACCAAGCTGCAATAAACTGAAATATTACTCCTGCCTATCCTGCATCAATTCCAATATCATGACGGATGTTCATCAGTGCTCCACATCTGCAGTAAGCACCAAACGTCACAAATTTATTTTCGAGGTAGGAAAACAAAAAGATAAAAACAAAGAAAATAATTTAGCTTGCTAGAAAAACATGGCTATCAATTCTAGCTGCAACAGCTGTGACAAGAATGAAGTTAATTAAGTCTTCTAGAAGTCATTACTCGCTCAAATATCATCACACAGACGTGAAACGCACCATTTTAGACTCAGTGTAACTTACGCTTTCCGAGGACGTCGTTATCTTCGATGCCCATCGTGTGTGAATATCCATAAATCCGCGTGGAAAACCAGTGACAAAAGACGCTCCTTGGAAATCCAGAACTTCAGAACCGTCACGTTTTTAAGTTTTCTTCGGTGTCAAAGTAACGCGGTGACAGCTGTCCGTACATATATATATATGTGTACGCCTCAAACGGGAATATAGCTAATATAGCTAATGGCTAATTCGGCGTACTTTTAATGGTGCTAGCTTGCCAAACTGTCAACAATTACAGAGACTTGCTGGTGACTTCAGGGGCGGAGTATCAAACGGACAACCGTCTACTTCCTGTAGCGCGAGACCACCTGCGTCACAGCGGCTGGTTGTTCACGCTCATTCACTGCGGAAAACTGAAGCGCTTGTTCAGTGTAACATAATTTAAAAATGTTGAGCGTTACCCTCAATGCGTGACGATGTACGGAAGAGGATTAGGGCCACATGCGAAAAAAGAGATATATATATATATTTTTTTAAAATTCTGAATTTAAAGTCAGAATTCTGAGGAAAAGAGTAAGAATTATAAAAAAAAGAATAGAATAAAAAAAATTCACGCGGCCCTAATGTGGAAAGATTTTTAATTTTTTTTTTTCGAAAGTCAGAATTGTGAGATTAAAATCAGAATTTAAAAAAAAAAAAAACCACGTTGCCCCAAAAGGAAAATTTTTTTTTTTTTTTTTTTTTTGGAAAGTCAGAATTGTGAGATTAAAATCAGAAATAAAAAAAATAAAAAAATATATATATATATTCAGACCAGACACAGGTTAACGTTAGACTTTTGAGACATGAAATTAAATCTCGATAATTTTTGGACAAGCAACAGTTGGAGCTGTAATATAATTCTATTTATTTTGAAGTAAATTTAAAAAAAAAAAGACATGTCACATGTGGATCTGTACTAAATGGGCACATATAGTATGCATAAAGATTTCAAACGTGCTTTTATGTTCCTGAAACAATGGGGGAGGTGAGATCTGAAACAGCTAGTTCCTTTGGGTCTTTACAACTTACTCAAATGGTTCAAAATACTTGGTGTTGGTTTTCTCTGTTTGCTCCTGTGGTCCATCCCAGCTCACTTTGGGTTGAGAGAGAGGGGAGAAAAAAAAAAGGATTAGATAATTATGAGATAATTGGCTCTCTCTGACTGCTTTTGGGAGACACATTGTGGAAACATAATGAGGATAATGTCTTAAGTGCCGCCACAATGTTTCCGCAACATAAGAACAAAGACAATCTTTCACAGTGGTAACACACAGGCCGCTGCGGGCCATTCTTTGTAGATGAAACACGTGTTTATTTGCTGTCAAATATTTCTCCAACAACACCAACCTCGAGTCTTACCAGTAAATCATCAAAATAGCTGTGTGTGTGTGTGTGTGTGTGTGTGTGTGTGTGTGTGTGTGCTCTACCCCTACCAGTAAACCAGTTGAACATCGACGTAACAAGACAACAGAGCTGGAATTCTTCTTTATTGTGCAGCCAAATGTTCTGATTTCACCCCGGAGAGGTTGATTTTGTGCACAGGACAGCGAGTGTGCACTCACTTACATTTGAACATGATTTTTGGATTGTTATTGTGTGAGACTGTGTTGGTTGTTTGTATGTGTGTGCGCTTAATAGTAATGAAAGTTGACAGGAGATGCCTGATCTCAGTTCCCGGCTGAAACTGAACGTTAAGTATCGGGTGAGAGACTAATGGAGGGTTGTGAGGGTTCAAGTGATCGGCCAATAGGTCTCAACCTGTGTCTCATCCATGTTTATTGGCCTCCTGTCATACTCCACCCGCCCACCAGATGTCTCTGGACTTTCTTCCTGTTCCCAGATCCACCTGTTCACCTGTTTTCCATTTCTATTAACTGGAACTTCCCCGCCTACAACACACCTGTTCCTCATTTCCCTCGACTGCTCGTCAGTATTTATACCAGCCTCTTTTCCCTCCAGTCAGCTGCCAGATCGTTTGCCAATGTCTCTGTGTGTGTTTCCCCTCCCTCCCACTCGCTACCTGTATGTGGTTACCTGTTGTCTTTACCTGCCTGCTCACTCACCTGCCTGTCTGTCTGTAACCTTTGTCCTGATAACTTCTTTACTTCATTGCATCTGCCTGTCTATGTTCCTGCCACCAGCCGCGACACAATCTGCTGTATCTAATGATTAATTAGTTAATTTGTGAATTAGACCAGCAGGGAAGGTAAAAATGAAATGAAGAAAAAATAAATTTCCTCTTTAATGAGGAAAAAAAAAAAACTTTTGTGTTTCCTCTGATAGTCCAAACAGGTGAAAGAGAAATTTAATCATTTTCAGCTTTTTCAAACTTCACTTGCATCCTGTTGTCATCACCATACCTAAGAGATCCACAGGGTGCTTTTATTTTGAAGGAGTTACGATCGGGGGGGGGGGGGCAGCTGGATTGTATTCATCAGTATGCATGGACTCTGTATGTATGTGGGTGTAGTGAGAAAAACAGAAGCCGAGCTCAAACAGACCACAGTACGACCACAAACTGCAGCCAGGCTCGGGGTTAGTAAGTGACAGTCACCTGATGTCTGGAGGGTGTTTGTCTCTCTGGACTCTGTTCAGGAAGTTTGGGGATATGTTGCTTTTTAAATGTGACAGTGAAGAGGATAGAGAGGGACACAGGCCACCTTAACCAGCAGAGCCGCCAGCACACACATCCAGATGTTCAGTTGAACAACAACAACAGTATGGACTGCTGTTATATTTTAAATATGGCCCTCCAGTCTCCTGCATCAAAGTCCGACCCGCTGCACATCCATCCAACCATCCCAACGCCAACACTAGGACACACTTATGTTTTCCTTGGCGTTAAACGTTGCTATGGGACATAAACTGCCCTAACCTGCATGAAAAGGTGCTACACATCCGCTCCACAAGATGTTCTATACATAACATAAGGGGGTTTACCTGCATGGAATCCATTGCAATTATTATATTAATAATAATAATTAATAATTAATTAGATTACTAATTTTGATATCTTTATTTCTACTTTAAATGTTGTGAAATGTCCCCTAGTAAATGTGCCCTAAACAACCAATCCCCAATCAACATTGTGATTGTGCAACAATCTACTTCTATGTTTGTTTTTTTCGTTTGTGAAAGTTAAATCTAAATTTAACGTAACAAAAATGCATGTTTATTTATAAGGGTGATTTTATTCCAGTTGTTCCTGTAGCGGCAACATAGAAAGCTTCAGAAATTCAAGGTAGATTTAGATGCTTATTAATGTGATGAAAAATAATAAAAGTTAATGATAAAGAGTATTCAGGTCAGTGACGTCTAGTTTGACCTCATTTTTTAAGATACATTTTATTTTAATTTTTGATACATGTAAATACAGTAGTTCTGTTATG